>NC_069505.1:65386685-65451685 GCF_027579735.1 Bombina bombina
ATATACACATACATACATATATACATAAACACACACCCACACACACTAAATATATATACACACACACATTATATATATATATATATATATATATATATATATATATATATTATCTTAAATATTCAGTCAGACCAGCTCTAAGGACTACCTTATATAGTTAAGTAATAGGGAAACCATGAGACCACTAGTATCCGTGTCTTAGGGTGCTAAGGAGGAATCAAAAAGTTAGGTATAATCAAAATAAAGATAGAAAATGTAGAAGTAGAGAAAGTAAGAAAAAGTAAATAGGATTCCCTAGCCAGCACTTCCCATATTGTTACAATGTATTAAAACAGAGATGCCGCAGCAAAGGGGTACCAGAATCACAGCCAAAGAAAAGAATCAGAATGCACATTAGTAATTCAAAAAATATAAATTTATTAAATACCTTAGTCTACAACATATAAATATTCCCTTTACCCATAACTCTAATAAAAATACACAAACCTATGGCCATAGTAGACAGAAAATATATCCAGTTTAATGTCCAAAGAATGCAGAGGCTCAAATGGAGGAGCCTGTAAAGCCTTCAAAACAAAAGACTCCAAGGAGGAGAAATTGATTTAATGACAGGCTTGATACGAACCAAAGCCTGTACAAAACAGTGAATATCAGGAAGCTTAGCAATCTTTCTGTGAAATAAGACAGAAAGAACAGAGATTTGTCCCTTCAAGGCACTTGCAGACAAACCCTTATCCAAACCATCCTGAAGAAACTTTAAAATTCTAGGAATTCCAAAAGAATATAAGGAAAATTTAAATATGTCTTCCAAACTCAATAATAAATCTTTCTAGAAACAGATTTACGAGCCTGTATTAATCACTGAGTCAGAGAAACCTCTATGACTAAGCACTAGGCATTCAATTTCCATACCTTCAAATTTAATGATTTGAGATCATGACGGAATAACAGACCTCGAGACAGAAGGTCCGGCCTTAATGGAAGTGGCCAAGGTTAGCAACTGGACATCCGAACAAGATCCACATACCAAAACTTGTGAAGCCATGCTGGAGCTACCAATAACAGAAACGATTGTTCCAAGATGATTTTGGAGATCACTCTTGGAAGAAGAACTAGAGGAGGGAAAATATACGCAGGTTGGTAACACCAAGGGGGTGTCAACGCATCCACTGCTTCCGCCTGAAGATCCCTAGACCTAGACAGGTACCTGGGAAGTTTCTTGTTTAGATGAGAAGCCATCAGGTCTATTTCTGGAAGACCCCACATCTGAACAATCTGAGAAAACACATCTGGATGGAGGGACCACTCCCCCGGATGTAAAGTCTGAGAGCTGAGATAATCCACCTCCCAATTGTCTACATCTGGGATATGTACCGCAGAAATTAGACAAAAGCTGGATTCCACCCAAGAAAGTATCCAAGATACTTCTTTCATAGCTAGGGGACTGTGAGTCCCACCCTGATTATTGACATATGCCACAGTTGTGATATTGTCTCCCTGAAAACAAATGAACGGTTCTCTCTTCAATAGAGGCCAAATCTGAAGAGCCCTGAAAATTGCACGGAGTTCCAAAATATTGATTGGTAATCTCGCCTCTTGAGATTTCCAAACCCCTTGTGCTGTCAGAGATCCCCAAACAGCTCCCCAACCTGAAAGACTCACATCTGTTGTGATCACAGTCCAGGTTGGATGAACAAAAGAGGCCCCTAGAACTATATAATGGTGATCTAACCACCAAGTCAGAGAAAGTCGAACATTGGGATTTAAGGATATTAATTGTGATATCCTTGTATAAACCATGCATCATTGATTCAGCATACAAAGCTGGAGAGGTCTCATATGAAAACGAGCAAAGGGGATCGCGTCCGATTCTGCAGTCATGAGACCTAAAACTTCCATGCACATAGCTACTGAAGGGAATGATTGAGACTGAAGGTTCCAACAAGCTGAAACCAATTTTAATTGTCTCTTGTCTGTTAGAGACAGAGTCATGGACACTGAATCTATCTGGAAACCTAAAAAGGTGACCCTTGTCTGAGGAATCAAGGAACTTTTTGGTAAATTGATCCTCCAACCATGTCTTTGAAGAAACAACACTAGTTGATTCATGTGAGATTCTGCAGAATGTAAAGACTGAGCTAGTACCAAGATATTGTCCAAATAAGGAAACACCGCAAAACCCTGTTCTCTGATTACAGAGAGTAGGGCACAGAGAACCTTTGAAAAGATTATTGGAGCTGTCGCTAGGCCAAATGGAAGAGCGGCAAATTGGTAATGCTTGTCTAGAAAAGAGAATCTCAGAAACTGATAATGATCTGGATATATTGGAATATGAAGATATGCATCCTGCAAGTCTATTGTAGACATATAATGCCCTTGCTGAACAAAAGGCAGAATAGTCCTTATAGTCACAATTTTGAAAGTTGGTACTCTTACATAACGATTCAAAATTTTTAGATCCAGAACTGGTCTGAATGAATTTTCTTTCTTTGGGACAATGAATAGATTTGAATAAAACCCCAGACCCTGTTACCAAAATGGAACTGGCATGATTACCCCTGAAAGCTCCAGGTCTGAAACATACTTCAGGAAAGCCTGAGCCTTTACTGGATTTGCTGGGATGCGTAAGAGAAAATATCTTCTCACAGGAGGTCTTACCCTGAATCCTATTCGATACCCCTGAGAGACAAAACTCAGAATCCATTGATTTTGGACAGAATTTGTGCAAACATCCTTGAAAAATCTTAATCTGCCCCCTACCAGCTGAGCTGGAATGAGGGCCGCACCTTCATGCAGACTTGGGGGCTGGCTTTGGTTTCTTAAATGGCTTGGATTTATTCCAATTTGAAGAAGGTTTCCAATTGGAAACAGATTCCTTGGGGGAAGGATTAGGTTTCTGTTCCTTAATTTGTCGAAAGGAATGAAAACTATTAGAAGCTTTAGATTTACCCTTAGGTCTTTTATCCTGAGGCAAAGAAAACTCCCTTCCCCCCAGTGACAATCCAACTGAGAATCAAATAACTTACCTTGGAAAGAAAGAGATAGCAATCTAGACTTCTAGAAGTCATGTAAGCATTCCAAGATTTAAGCCACAAAGCTCTTCTAGCTAAAAACATAGATTTAACATCAATTTTGATGATATCAAAAATGGCATCACAAATAAAATGATAAGCATGTTGAAGCAAGCGAACAATGCTAGACAAATCAGAATCGATTTCATGTTGCGCTAAAGGATCTTCTGAATCAGATAGATCCTCATCAGAGGAGGATAATTCAGTATGTTGTCGGTCATTTGAAATTTCATCAACTCTATGAGAAGTTTTAAAAGACCTTGGTGGGATGGCAGACAAACCTTCTGAATTGAATCAGCATTAAAATCTTTTAAATTCACAGGTATATTGGGTGGAACTTCCCAGGCGGCGGCCATGATAGGTCGCACAATTCCACACTGCTCCTACATCCTATCCATTTACATCTACTATAATATTTTAGAGGGCTTAAAATTACCGAGATAGATGTGACTTTGAGCACCCAGAGAAAACTTTAAGGTTGAGGCCTTTAACTAACCCCCCAGCGAGGCACATTTGGGCCTTGTCATTAAGCTGCACATAGAGCTAATTGCAACGCACCAGGAGAATACTAGCGTAACATACCTTGTCAAGACACCGCAACTATTCCCCTCAGCAAGACACAATATACTCTCGGAAAAACATTGCCTGCCTCATCCTTGCCTAGTGTGTATTATTACACACCCAATATGGAGATCCCATCAAGTTTCCTCGGGGAGCAGCGCAGTTTACTTCAGAGCCACCATACTGCCTTGGAAGGTGAGCTTCTCACGGCATTTGACAACAGTAGCATTACTTTGCTCTACAAACCCACCCGTCCTGAAATCTGCAAGTTGGAAAGAGAGGGGGTTGACACTTTGAGGCACCAGCATTTACACCCTACCTCTAGTACACCAATGAGAGATAGTGAGTCTGGAACCACAGGAGCCACAGTGCAGCTTGATTCAGTGAAAAGGGCAGGGTTCATCCTGAAAAATTATAACATTTTACCTCAGGGTTATGCAGTCACTCTAAAAGGGCTCTGATCAGAGGGGCTGCTGAATGAGGAGAAAATGGTGCGCAACCCACAAGCGCTCCCAACGCAGAAACAAGACTGCACCAACATGATCCCTTTACTGCATACTATATGCCTTCCTTTACCCGTGATGGATCCGAGTATGCTCCTTTACAATGAAGTTCAACACCCGTCGGCTCTAATGTGGCTGCATTCGCATTTTCGCATCTCTTGGGACCCTGGAGTCCTGCTTTTCCTTTGAGTTTGTGGGGCAACTTGGAGATTAGTGCTTAAAGAATTATTGGGGGATAAACTGCCTATTCTGGAGCATGACATGGAGTAAATGTTTGGCCGCAAACTTTTATGGATGTTCTATTCAATCCCTTACACTTAATCTCAGGCATGTATATCTGCTGACTTTGAATATATTGTAACTACTCCTCGCAACTTTTATAGATGTATAGGAATTTATTGCCCTGCACTGTTTACAACTGGTTAATTCTTTCCCAAAGTTAATTTTTATTGTTTCTTTTTCCTATTGTTTTCATGTTCCGTAGCCTATATAATATTTAGCATATGGTCACTAGATATATATATATATATATATATATATATATATATATATACAGGGAGTGCAGAATTATTAGGCAAGTTGTATTTTTGAGGATTAATTTTATTATTGAACAACAACCATGTTCTCAATGAACCCAAAAAACTCATTAATATCAAAGCTGAATAGTTTTGTAAGTAGTTTTTAGTTTGTTTTTAGTTATAGCTATTTTAGGGGGATATCTGTGTGTGCAGGTGACTATTACTGTGCATAATTATTAGGCAACTTAACAAAAAACAAATATATACCCATTTCAATTATTTATTTTTACCAGTGAAACCAATATAACATCTCAACATTCACAAATATACATTTCTGACATTCAAAAACAAAACAAAAACAAATCAGTGACCAATATAGCCACCTTTCTTTGCAAGGACACTCAAAAGCCTGCCATCCATGGATTCTGTCAGTGTTTTGATCTGTTCACCATCAACATTGCGTGCAGCAGCAACCACAGCCTCCCAGACACTGTTCAGAGAGGTGTACTGTTTTCCCTCCTTGTAAATCTCACATTTGATGATGGACCACAGGTTCTCAATGGGGTTCAGATCAGGTGAACAAGGAGGCCATGTCATTAGATTTTCTTCTTTTATACCCTTTCTTGCCAGCCACGCTGTGGAGTACTTGGACGCGTGTGATGGAGCATTGTCCTGCATGAAATCATGTTTTTCTTGAAGGATGCAGACTTCTTCCTGTACCACTGCTTGAAGAAGGTGTCTTCCAGAAACTGGCAGTAGGACTGGGAGTTGAGCTTGACTCCATCCTCAACCCGAAAAGGCCCCACAAGCTCATCTTTGATGATACCAGCCCAAACCAGTACTCCAACTCCACCTTGCTGGCGTCTGAGTCGGACTGGAGCTCTCTGCCCTTTACCAATCCAGCCATGGGCCCATCCATCTGGCCCATCAAGACTCACTCTCATTTCATCAGTCCATAAAACCTTAGAAAAATCAGTCTTGAGATATTTCTTGGCCCAGTCTTGACGTTTCAGCTTGTGTGTCTTGTTCAGTGGTGGTCGTCTTTCAGCCTTTCTTACCTTGGCCATGTCTCTGAGTATTGCACACCTTGTGCTTTTGGGCACTCCAGTGATGTTGCAGCTCTGAAATATGGCCAAACTGGTGGCAAGTGGCATCTTGGCAGCTGCACGCTTGACTTTTCTCAGTTCATGGGCAGTTATTTTGCGCCTTGGTTTTTCCACACGCTTCTTGCGACCCTGTTGACTATTTTGAATGAAACGCTTGATTGTTCGATGATCACGCTTCAGAAGCTTTGCAATTTTAAGAGTGCTGCATCCCTCTGCAAGATATCTCACTATTTTTGACTTTTCTGAGCCTGTCAAGTCCTTCTTTTGATCCATTTTGCCAAAGGAAAGGAAGTTGCCTAATAATTATGCACACCTGATATAGGGTGTTGATGTCATTAGACCACACCCCTTCTCATTACAGAGATGCACATCACCTAATATGCTTAATTGGTAGTAGGCTTTCGAGCCTATACAGCTTGGAGTAAGACAACATGCATAAAGAGGATGATGTGGTCAAAATACTCATTTGCCTAATGTTCTGCACTCCCTGTATATATATATATATATATATATATATATATATTTAGCCTGTTACCATCTGATCATTTGTCATTCAGATAAGGCTCTAATTCTCTATATACAGTGGGGCAAAAAAGTATTTAGTCAGCCACCAATTGTGCAAGTTCTCCCACTTAAGAAGATGAGAGAGGCCTGTAATTTTCATCATAGGTATACCTCAACTATGAGAAACAAAATGTGGAAACAAATCCAAACAATCACATTGTCTGATTTGGAAATAATTTATTTGCATATTATGGTGGAAAATAAGTATTTGGTCAATATTAAAAGTTCATCTCAATACTTTGTTATATATCCTTTGTTGGCAATAACAGAGGTCAAACGTTTTCTGTAAGTCTTCACAAGGTTGTCACACACTGTTGCTGGTATGTTGGCCCATTCCTGCATGCAGATCTCCTCTAGAGCAGTGATGTCTTGGGGCTGTCGCTGGGCAACACAAACTTTCAACTCCCTCCAAAGGTTTTCTATGGGGTTGAGATCTGGAGACTGGCTAGGCCACTCCAGGACCTTGAAATGCTTCTTACGAAGCCACTCCTTCGTTGCCCAGGTTGTGTGTTTGGGATCATTGTCATGCTGAAAGACCCAGCCACATTTCATCTTCAATGCCCTTGCTGATGGAAGGAGGTTTGCACTCAAAATCTCACAATACATGGCCCCATTAATTCTTTCATGTACATGGAACAGTCGTCCTGTTCCCTTTGCAGAGAAACAGCCCCAAAGCATGATGTTGCCACCCCCATGCTTCACAGTAGGTATGGTGTTCTTTGGTTGCAACTCAGCATTCTCTCTCCTCCAAACACAACGAGTTGTGTTTCTACCAAACAGTTCTACTTTGGTTTCATCTGACCATATGACCTTCTCCCAATCTGCTTCTGGATCATCCAAATGCTTTCTAGCATACTTCAGACGGGCCCGGACATGTACTGGCTTAAGAAGGGGGACACGTATGGCACTGCAGGATCTGAGTTCCTGGCGGCGTAGTGTGTTACTGATGGTAGCCTTTGTTACGTTGGTCCCAGCTCTCTGCAGGTCATTCACTAGGTCCCCCCGTGTGGTTCTGGGATGTTTGCTCACCGTTCTTGTGATAATTTTGACCCCACGGGGTGAGATCTTGCGTGGAGCCCCAGATCGAGGGAGATTATCAGTGGTCTTGTATGTCTTCCATTTTCTAATTATTGCTCCCACAGTTGATTTCTTCACACCAAGCTGCTTGCCTATTGCAGATTCAGTCTTCCCAGCCTGGTGCAGGTCTACAATTTTGTTTCTGGTGTCCTTCGACAGCTCTTTGGTCTTCACCATAGTGGAGTTTGGAGTGTGACTGTTTGAGGTTGTGGACAGGTGTCTTTTATACTGATAACAAGTTCAAACAGGTGCCAATAATACAGGTAATGAGTAGAGGACAGAGGAGCCTCTTAAAGAAGAAGATACAGGTCCGTGAGAGCCAGAAATACCTATGATGAAAATTACAGGCCTCTCTCATCTTCTTAAGGGGGAGAACTTGCACAATTGGTGGCTGACTAAATACTTTTTTGCCCCACTGTAGGATTTGCTGAATGTAAATATATATTGTGTTTGAGTTATTATTATGTGCCGTACGCTGATGCCCCAATGATAGGGGGTCTGTTGGGGTGTTGGTATTAGGGGTACAAGTAACTTGTTAACTCACAATTGACTCAATTAAGCTTATTTTTACCAGCCTAGCAGCTTTTATTAATTATAGTGTTCATCTCTGAGTCCACTTAAAAATGGATACTTTGCAGGGCAAGCTATACACCTTAACATTGAAACCCTTTTCACGTAGTGACCTGCATCTATACTTATGTGCTAACATTAAGATATATGCAAGCTGGACTTGCTGTAGTCTTGTTGCTGTTTATATACTTAGAGACTTCTTGCATGTAACTTTCTTTCTTTGCTTTATCACACATGCTGAATTTGAGTGAAGGGAACATTTTTATATTGCTGCTAAGATGGAAGGCAAACGGCTCCCTCTAGACTGACATTGACGATCAATGAAAGAATGGTAACAGTCCAAAGAGGATTTCTCTATGCGTACTGGCTGCTAAAGTGTAATAATAACCACAATCAGTGTAACAAACTCTAACTAAGAATCACTCATAGGGTGGACGTTCATGTTTGTTATTTGCTGTTCAAGGCTAGTTAATGTTAGAACACTTACCCTGTTGCCTTAGGTTAGTATAATGTTCAATAGCAATTTTTACATGACCATTATGAGATCCTGTAGTTATTTATAACTAAACTTTCTCTGACACACTGTTTGGGTTTAAATTTTATAGTCCTCTGTATCCCATGGGACCCTATTACTGTTTTCTGCCATATATTTAGTCAAACCATTACTTCATACAGCTTCCCATTTCTATATCTATTTAATACCCATTTATGTTGATTGAAGGCATATAAATTCACTTCCCCAACTATATCTCAAAACTATTAAGCTAAGCATCGTTATTTATTTTCCTAGTGGTCTAGCTCATCAATTTGAGATGGCATCCTGCTGTCCGCGGCCGAGATGGTGGGGCAATTCCCTCTTAATTTAAGTATCTATATTTATTAGACCCTACTAATGTTCTAGCATATATAACTGTCAATGCTGAAATCTTCATCTAGATAAAACTATATTTAAAGGCACATATTAGCGTTTATCTGTCCCCATAGCTGGTCAGTATGTTTTACTTACTCCTAATATCCTACTACACTATTCCTGAAGGTTCCCAAGTAGATACCAAATGTACCTCTCTTTCTTTTCATTAACAAGGCTACCCCTTATCTTATATGTGTAACCCTAATTACAGTCTTGAGGTCTGGGCGCAGGCCCCCTTCTTCTAAACTATAACTGTTGTAAATCTCCTACTTGAGTTACACAACTGGCAGAGCTCTTGCTATATTTACCTCATAGAAGCTATTCAACTCTAATAAGAAATTATAAAACTGAGGTTTATATGAAAAGACCCATGAGTGCTCTCTACACTTTAAGATATCTTCTAGTACTGTTACTACCCCCTATAATATTTGAGGTCCAAAAGTGGCCTCTGCATATTTTTTTCTAGAAGGCTCATAAGAAGTTTGGCTGATATTACAAATACTGAGTACTGTATCTCTTTTTTTTTTACTTTTATGGGCAATATAGAATGTTTTCGGAATTATACCATCTCTAGATTAGTTACCGTAAAGTATTCAACATATTTCAGTTGTACAGTAACCAGATATTCTACTTGTTTTGTTTGATCAATGTACACTTTTTGTATGTCTGAAATTAAACCTCAATAAAATAAAAATAAAAAAAAAATTCACAGGTTTATCTTGTACATTAGATGTTGAAGGAACAACAACAGGCAATGCACTATTACTGATGGACACTAACAACATATGGAAATGACATCAAAGACGCAACCTTGTGAAAGGACTCGGCGTCGACTAAGACGCCGTAAATTACGAATTTGCGTCATCTAACGTAACTTTGCGCCAAAAAATCTTGCGCCAAAAATGACGCAATATACTTTGGCATTTTGCGCCCTCGCGAGACTAATTTTGCCTGCGAATTAAAAAGAACAGTCAATTGAAAAAAGACTATACCCCAGGTAAGAATTTTTTTTTTCCTAAAAAATGCATTTCCCAGATATGAAACTGACAGTCTGCAAAAGGAAATATACCTAAACCTGACTCATGGCAAATATAAGTACTATACATATATTTAGAACTTTATATAAATACATAAAATGCCAAACCGTAGCTGAGAGTGTCTTAAGTAATAAAATACATACTTACCAAAAGACACCCATCCACTTATAGCAGAAAGCCAAACCAGTACTGAAACTGTTATCAGTAGAGGTAATGGAATATGAGAGTATATTGTCGATCTGAAAAGGGAGGTAGGAGATGAATCTCTACGACTGATAACAGAGGACCTATGAAATATATCGACCGTGAGGAAAACCATCACATTCAATAGGTGATACTCCCTTCACATCCCTCTGACATTCACTGTACTCTGAGAGGAATCAGGCTTTAAAATGCTGAGAAGCGCATATCAACGTAAAAATTTTAGCACAAACTTACTTCACCACCTCCATAGGAGGCAAAGTTTGTAAAACTGAATTGTGGGTGTGGTGAGGGGTGTATTTATAGGCATTTTAAGGTTTGGGAAACTTTGACCCTCCTGGTAGGATTGTATATCCCATACATCACTAGCTCATGGACTCTTGCCAATTACATGAGAGAAATATATATATATACATACACACATACACACACACAAATATATACATACTGTATATATATATATATATATATATATATATATATATATATATATCCTATTATATAAAAGGCCAAGTGTGTTTGTCCGAAGCTGTCATGCGCAGTAGAGACAGCACGAGGACAAACACAACTGGCCTTTGAGTCCTACTCCCTAGCTGATCTGCAGCAGAAGTGGGCGTGGCCGGGCGTGAGTGGGGGACGTGGCCAGTGTGAAGGGGGCATGGCCGGGTGTAAAGGGGGCATGGCCGTCGCGGTCGCAAGATAGAGATGGGGAGAGATATAGAGATGGGGAGAGATAGAGAGAGACGAGGGGAGAGAGAGAGGAGGGGAAAGAGAGAGAAGAGGGGGGAGGGGGGAGAGGAGAGGGGGGAAAGAGAGAGAGAGATGAGAGGGGGGACAGGAGAGGAGGGGAGAGAGAGAGGAGAGGCGGGGAGAGAGGAGGGGAGAGAGAGAAGAGAGGGGGGAGAGAGAGAGGAGAGGGGGTGGAGAGAGAGGAGAGGGGGTGGAGAGAGGAGGGGAAAGAGAGGGGAGAGAGAGAGAGGGAGGAGAGGCGGGGAGAGAGAGAGGAGAGGTGGAGAGAGGAGGGGAGAGAGAGAGGAGAGGGGGGAGAGAGAGAGGAGAAGGGGTGGAGAGAGGAGGGGAAAGAGAGGGCAGAGAGAGAGCTCAAAAGAGAGGGGGAGAGAGAGCGCAAAAGAGATGGGGGAGAGAGAGAGCTCAAAAGAGAAGGAGAGAGAGAGAGCACAAAAGAGATGAGGGGGAGAGAGAGTGCAAAAGAGATGGGGGAGAGAGAGATAGAGAGCAAAAGAGAGGGGGGACAGAGCGCAAAGAGAGGGGGGAGAGAGCGCAAAGGGGGAGGGGAGAGAGCACAAAAGAGAGAGAGAGAGAGCGCAAAAGAGAGGGGGGAAAGAGAGAGCAAAAGAGGGGGTAGAGAGCATAAAAGAGAGAGGGGAGAGAGCAAAAGAGAGGGGGGGGGAGAGAGCGCAAAAGAGAGGAGGAGAGCACAAAAGAGAGGGGGGAGAGAGAGGAGGGGAGAGAGAGAGGAGCGGGGGGGAGAGAGAGGAGGGGGAGAGAGAGAGAGGAGGGGGAGAGAGAGGGGAGGGAGAGAGAGAGAGGGGGGAGAGAGAGGGGGGAGAGAGAGGTGGGAGAGAGAGAGGGGGGAGAGGGGGGAGACAGAGAGCTCAAAAGAGAGGGGGAGAGAGAGCACAAAAGAGATGGGGGAGAGAGAGTGCAAAAGAGATGGGGGAGAGAGAGAGCAAAAGAGAGGGGAGAGATATAGAGATGGGGAGAGATAGAGAGAGAGGAGGGGAGAGAGAGAGGAGGGGAGAGAGAGAGGGGAGGGTGGAGAGGAGAGGGGGGAAAGAGAGAGAGAGGAGAGGCGGGGAGAGAGAGAGGAGAGGCGAGGAGAGAGGAGGGGAGAGAGAGAAGAGAGGGGGGAGAGAGAGAGGAGAGGGGGTGGAGAGAGAGGAGAGGGGGTGGAGAGAGGAGGGGAAAGAGAAGGGAGAGAGAGAGAGAGGAGAGGGGGGAGAGGAGGGGAGAGAGAGAGGAGAAGCGGGGAGAGAGAGAGGAGAGGTGGAGAGAGGAGGGGAGAGAGAGAGGAGGGGAGAGAGAGAGGAGAAGGGGGGAGAGAGAGAGGAGAAGGGGGGGAGAGAGGAGGGGAAAGAGAGGGGAGAGAGAGGGCAGAGAGAGAGCTCAAAAGAGAGGGGGAGAGAGAGCGCAAAAGAGATGGGGGAGAGAGAGAGCTCAAAAGAGAAGGGGAGAGAGAGCACAAAAGAGATGAGGGGGAGAGAGAGTGCAAAAGAGATGGGGGAGAGAGAGAGAGAGCAAAAGAGAGGGGGGAGAGAGCGCAAAGAGAGGGGGAGACAGCGCAAAAGAGAGAGAGAGAGAGAGAGCGCAAAAGAGAGGGGGGAGATAGAGAGAGAGCAAAAGAGGGGGGAGAGAGCATAAAAGAGAGGGGGGAGAGAGCATAAAAGAGAGGGGGGAGAGAGCAAAAGAGAGGGGGAGAGAGAGCAAAAGAGCGGGGAGAGAGAACAAAAGAGAGGGGGGAGAGAGCGCAAAAGAGAGGGGGGAGAGAGAGAGAGGAGGGGAGAGAGAGAGGAGAGGGGGGGAGAGAGAGAGAGGAGGGGGAGAGAGAGGGGAGGGAGAGAGAGAGGGGGGAGAGAGGGGGGAGAGGGGGATAGAGGGCACAAAAGACATGAGGGGGAGAGAGAGTGCAAAAGAGATGGGGGAGAGAGAGAGCAAAAGAGAGGGGGGAGAGAGCACAGAAGAGAGAGGGACAGAGAGAGCGCAAAAGAGAGGGGGGAGAGAGAGAGAGCAAAAGAGGGGGGAGAGAGCACAAAAGAGAGGGGGGAGAGGAGAGAGAGAGAAAAATGAAAATTGCGATCTTTACTCAAAATGCAATTTAATCGCAATTTTCAAATAAATGACTATAAACACCTTAATTTTATATACATATACACATAAACACACACACACACACACATATATATATATATATATTGCATGCTGCAATACAAATGTATATTATGATCCAAGCCTTTACTTTTTTAATGTACAAATCCATTTAAAAATTCATTGGTGTCTGCTGTGATTACTTGGAACTAGGTGCATCTCCAACATTTGATCCCATAAGCTTCTGTGTGACAGGCATATCCTCAGACAAATGTGAGACCTCTCCTCACGCTGCCGCTGTCTGTAAATGGTGTGAGCCCCATTGAATGTGGTGCAGCTCCTGTACCCGGCCTCAGCAAAAAGTTCATCAGGAGAGGTGTCTAGTGATGTGAGAATGCCACCCACCAACACAATGTTATTGTCAGGGTGCCAGGAATCAGACTGAGACGAGAAGTGCAAAAATAATCACACCTTTATTAATAGCAAAAAATAATAAAAAGTCCACAAGTCAAATAACAAGCCAGGAATCAAAAACCAGAGCTGGTAGTCAGACGAGCCAAGTCAGGAACCAAAGCGAGTAGTCAGACGAGCCAGAATCAGGAACAAGGAAAACAGCAGAGTCAGGAACAAGCCAGGGATCAGGAACCAGGAGGGACATCAGATAGCCAGGTAATATACAGGAGCTCTCACAAACAGGTCTGAGACATAGCAAAGGCAAAGCATACTGAACAGAGGCCCTTTAAATAATAAGTGATGACATCACAATTCTGAGACTGCATCCTGTCTCACACGGATGATGCACACCAGTCTGGCCATAAAAGGAAGTGCAGGAAATGAGCAGCATCCCCCACAATGCACCATAGTCTGCAAGAGAGGTGAGTAAAATGGCTGCCAGCAGCACATGGCAAACAAAACAGGAAAAACCTTGACAGTTATGACAGCTCGGCTAGTTACTACCACACTCAAGGGGGCAAGTTACACTGATGAGGTGGCTCACACTTACAGGCAGAGGCTGTGTGTTGAGAGGTCTCAGTGACCAATGTGTGCAAGTAGGATGGAAACAAGTTGTTACATACAACAGAGATATGCCTGTCACATCTGTGAAATGTATTTTCCATTAAGAGGCTGGCCGCCCGCTATCTGCAACCGCTTGCACATTTAAATGTGTGGCGGTAGCAGTTCATCAATGCAATTTTATATATATATATATATATATATATACAAAATCCCAAATGAACTCTGCACTCACTCCGCTGTTCAACTGCCCAGGGTGCATCCAATGCCGCAGTGTGCCTTCACAAATATCCAAAAAAGAGAGCACTCACCAGGACTTATACTTTAAAGCATTCACAGCTTTATTTTAACAAAGTGACGTTTCGAGGATTTTAACCTCGTCCTCAGACTTTACAACAGTGTACATACCTCAATTCTTTTAAACCCTCCACCGACTATCACCGCGATACCGGAAGTCACCCGGCGTCCCGTGCGCAAGACTGCGCATGTCAGAGCGTCGGCATGGCAACCGGCTGCGGTGTACACTAAAAACAAAAATGTGAATACAAATGGTTCCAATACAGAGCTGTTCAATTGTTACAATATTCTCAATGCACTTAACATTCTAACAATATCCTTTATAAGAGCTAGATAGTTACAACACTTAACATCCCTACGATGCGTGTAGATCACTGTGTCAAATTTACCTAACTATTTCAAAAACTGGGAATTGGTATAGACATGATTTTGTATCAAACCTAACACCACATGTGGCTATACTGGCTATCATAATACAAATTATTGCTAACTTCAGGATAATACTCCCTAGACTTATGGTATCACAAATAACAGTGCCAGTCCAGGTTGGTATTCAACCCTCCGGGCACCAAAGTGCCCAGATTGAAGATCCACCTGGACTCGCACCGCAACAGGAGTCTATCTCTATCACCCCCTCTAGTTGGGGGTGGAATGTGATCTATGATCACATATCTTAGGTCAGCAACCGTATGGCCAGTCAGCGCAAAATGTCGTGCCACGGGTTGGTCTGACCCCTTGTTTTTTATAGCCAGTCGAATGGCTGCACGATGATTGGCCATACGGGTGCGCAAGTCGTCGATAGTCTTCCCGACATAGAATAACCCACACGGACAGTGTAATAAATATACTATATGTGTCGTCGTGCAGGTTACTCTATGTCGGATCATGTATCTGCGATTGGTGGTTGGATGAACAAAGAATTTTGCATTAGACAAACCACTACATGTAGTGCATCCCGCACACTTATAACATCCAGGTTTTTTAGTCTGTAGCCAGTTAGATTTTTCGTAGCACAGTACAGGGTCAACCTTCACCAGAATGTCCCGTAGAGAACGTGATCTTCTGAAGCCTACTTGTGGGTATCTAAAACCCCTAAATGGCAGATTTTTATCACTTTCCACGATATTCCAGTTCTTTTTTACCAATTTTTGTAGGTTCTGCTTGTCTGAGGTGTAAGTGGTCGTAAGTATCATCCTTCTCTCTTTATCCCCTTTTGGCACAGTTCTTAAAGCTGTTTCCTGATCCATGGAGGTAAATTTCTGGAAGTGTTGGTTAATCTGTTTCTCTTGATAGCCCCTCTGTAAGAATCGTGCTTTCATCTCTATCAGCTGTTGTTGGGCATTACTCTGTTTGCTGTTATTTCGCATAACCCGCTTAAATTGAGAGATAGGTAAAGCCTTCTTGAGTGATGGAGGATGACAGCTAGTAGCCTCCAACAATGAGTTCCTATCTGTCTCCTTTTTGTACAAGGTTGTGCCCAACACACCGTCTTCCATAGATATTCGCAGGTCGAGGAAATCTACTGATGTAGAACTTTTGGTCATCTTAAACTGTAGCTTTGGATTGATGGTGTTTAATATCCTATGCCAATCATCTAATTCTTCCTCCGTACCTGACCATAGAATGATCAAATCATCTATGTAGCGTTTGAAATATTTAATGTGTTGGTGTAGAAATAGATCCGTGTCTCGTTCTTCAAATTCTGCCATAAATAAATTGGCGTACGATGGGGCCATATTGGACCCCATCGCCGTCCCTTGTAGTTGCAAAAAGAACGATTTCTCGAACTTGAAGTAGTTTCTGCTGAGGCAAAGATCCAATAATTCCAGGATTAACTCTACTGGTGGTCCCACGTATGGGTATCGGTTCAATTGTTTGCGAACTGCCATCATCCCCTGTTCGTGTGGTATGGAAGTATAAAGACTAACCACATCCAATGTTGCCAATATGGTGGGTTGCTTGATTGTTGGAAATGATTTGATCTCTTTAATCAGACTAATCGAGTCCAACAGAAACGAAGGCATATTGCGGACACATGGTTGGAGTATACTATCCAGAAATACTGCTAACGGTTGTAAGAGGGATCCTATGGAGGACACGATAGGTCTGCCCGGTGGGCGATTTGGGTGCTTATGGATCTTCGGCAGTGTATAGAAAGCCGGAACCCTTGGGAACTTTACTTCCATAAAGTTCCTTTCTTGTTTCGTCAACCATCCATTCCTAAACGCTCGATCCAAAACTTCATCTATCTGTTTCTTGAACAATATGGTAGGGTTGTAGGTCAGTTGTTTGTATGTAGCCGTATCAGTCAGCTGAGAAAGTATCTCTTGCTGGTAGTAAGAATAGTCCATTATGACCAATGCGCCTCCCTTATCGGCCTCCCTAAAAATTAGATCTTTATTTGTGCTCAAGTTCTCCAGTGTCCTCTTTTCTTCTTTGGTTAAGTTGTTTCTGCAAACCGGTTTGACCGATGTACACATTTTATCTGTGTCATCCAATAGTAGTCTACTGTATGTTTTAATACTAGGATTTGTACTTGAACAATCATAGGTGCTTTTAGGTTTTAATTTGTGAATGTTAGCAGTTTCCGCAGTAGTATCACCAAGTCCCATGCCAAAATGCTCCTTCAATCTTAGGTTCCGTTCAAACTTTTGCATATCTATGTACATGTCAAAGGGTTTGTAGAAAGCTGTTGGGATAAATGACAAGCCTTTGTTTAGTATCTTGATCTCCAATGCTGACAACTGGTATGAGCTAAGGTTGATTACTATATCATTCATTACATTCTGCCCAGAGCCAAACGCAGAATGTAATGAATGATATAGTAATCAACCTTAGCTCATACCAGTTGTCAGCATTGGAGATCAAGATACTAAACAAAGGCTTGTCATTTATCCCAACAGCTTTCTACAAACCCTTTGACATGTACATAGATATGCAAAAGTTTGAACGGAACCTAAGATTGAAGGAGCATTTTGGCATGGGACTTGGTGATACTACTGCGGAAACTGCTAACATTCACAAATTAAAACCTAAAAGCACCTATGATTGTTCAAGTACAAATCCTAGTATTAAAACATACAGTAGACTACTATTGGATGACACAGATAAAATGTGTACATCGGTCAAACCGGTTTGCAGAAACAACTTAACCAAAGAAGAAAAGAGGACACTGGAGAACTTGAGCACAAATAAAGATCAAATTTTTAGGGAGGCCGATAAGGGAGGCGCATTGGTCATAATGGACTATTCTTACTACCAGCAAGAGATACTTTCTCAGCTGACTGATACGGCTACATACAAACAACTGACCTACAACCCTACCATATTGTTCAAGAAACAGATAGATGAAGTTTTGGATCGAGCGTTTAGGAATGGATGGTTGACGAAACAAGAAAGGAACTTTATGGAAGTAAAGTTCCCAAGGGTTCCGGCTTTCTATACACTGCCGAAGATCCATAAGCACCCAAATCGCCCACCGGGCAGACCTATCGTGTCCTCCATAGGATCCCTCTTACAACCGTTAGCAGTATTTCTGGATAGTATACTCCAACCATGTGTCCGCAATATGCCTTCGTTTCTGTTGGACTCGATTAGTCTGATTAAAGAGATCAAATCATTTCCAACAATCAAGCAACCCACCATATTGGCAACATTGGATGTGGTTAGTCTTTATACTTCCATACCACACGAACAGGGGATGATGGCAGTTCGCAAACAATTGAACCGATACCCATACGTGGGACCACCAGTAGAGTTAATCCTGGAATTATTGGATCTTTGCCTCAGCAGAAACTACTTCAAGTTCGAGAAATCGTTCTTTTTGCAACTACAAGGGACGGCGATGGGGTCCAATATGGCCCCATCGTACGCCAATTTATTTATGGCAGAATTTGAAGAACGAGACACGGATCTATTTCTACACCAACACATTAAATATTTCAAACGCTACATAGATGATTTGATCATTCTATGGTCAGGTACGGAGGAAGAATTAGATGATTGGCATAGGATATTAAACACCATCAATCCAAAGCTACAGTTTAAGATGACCAAAAGTTCTACATCAGTAGATTTCCTCGACCTGCGAATATCTATGGAAGACGGTGTGTTGGGCACAACCTTGTACAAAAAGGAGACAGATAGGAACTCATTGTTGGAGGCTACTAGCTGTCATCCTCCATCACTCAAGAAGGCTTTACCTATCTCTCAATTTAAGCGGGTTATGCGAAATAACAGCAAACAGAGTAATGCCCAACAACAGCTGATAGAGATGAAAGCACGATTCTTACAGAGGGGCTATCAAGAGAAACAGATTAACCAACACTTCCAGAAATTTACCTCCATGGATCAGGAAACAGCTTTAAGAACTGTGCCAAAAGGGGATAAAGAGAGAAGGATGATACTTACGACCACTTACACCTCAGACAAGCAGAACCTACAAAAATTGGTAAAAAAGAACTGGAATATCGTGGAAAGTGATAAAAATCTGCCATTTAGGGGTTTTAGATACCCACAAGTAGGCTTCAGAAGATCACGTTCTCTACGGGACATTCTGGTGAAGGTTGACCCTGTACTGTGCTACGAAAAATCTAACTGGCTACAGACTAAAAAACCTGGATGTTATAAGTGTGCGGGATGCACTACATGTAGTGGTTTGTCTAATGCAAAATTCTTTGTTCATCCAACCACCAATCGCAGATACATGATCCGACATAGAGTAACCTGCACGACGACACATATAGTATATTTATTACACTGTCCGTGTGGGTTATTCTATGTCGGGAAGACTATCGACGACTTGCGCACCCGTATGGCCAATCATCGTGCAGCCATTCGACTGGCTATAAAAAACAAGGGGTCAGACCAACCCGTGGCACGACATTTTGCGCTGACTGGCCATACGGTTGCTGACCTAAGATATGTGATCATAGATCACATTCCACCCCCAACTAGAGGGGGTGATAGAGATAGACTCCTGTTGCGGTGCGAGTCCAGGTGGATCTTCAATCTGGGCACTTTGGTGCCCGGAGGGTTGAATACCAACCTGGACTGGCACTGTTATTTGTGATACCATAAGTCTAGGGAGTATTATCCTGAAGTTAGCAATAATTTGTATTATGATAGCCAGTATAGCCACATGTGGTGTTAGGTTTGATACAAAATCATGTCTATACCAATTCCCAGTTTTTGAAATAGTTAGGTAAATTTGACACAGTGATCTACACGCATCGTAGGGATGTTAAGTGTTGTAACTATCTAGCTCTTATAAAGGATATTGTTAGAATGTTAAGTGCATTGAGAATATTGTAACAATTGAACAGCTCTGTATTGGAACCATTTGTATTCACATTTTTGTTTTTAGTGTACACCGCGGCCGGTTGCCATGCCGACGCTCTGACATGCGCAGTCTTGCGCACGGGACGCCGGGTGACTTCCGGTATCGCGGTGATAGTCGGTGGAGGGTTTAAAAGAATTGAGGTATGTACACTGTTGTAAAGTCTGAGGACGAGGTTAAAATCCTCGAAACGTCACTTTGTTAAAATAAAGCTGTGAATGCTTTAAAGTATAAGTCCTGGTGAGTGCTCTCTTTTTTGGATATTTATATATATATATATATATATATATATATATTAGTTTGGAAGTGAAGGGCACTCTCAGGTTTTTTTAGAGAAACGCAAAATGAGCACATTTCCTGTTCTGGGAGTACGGCTACACGCCGACTTGAGATTTTCTTTGTCTTGAAGAAGGCTCTGATGTGAGCCGAAACATCGTCTCTGTCCTTGATGACTCGTTGTTCAAAATAAAAACATTGTGTGTTTCTCTAAAAACCTGAGAGTGCCCTTCACTTCCAAACTAATCTACACATGACCTTCTGAGGATTGCACCCAGGTGGCTGATTCGTTGCCTAGGCTGGAGTGCTGGGACACGTGCTAGTAATATATATATATATATATATATATATATATATATAATCTGTTTTGTTGTGCATTACTAGGTCCCTGCAAACTTCCCCTATCGGTAGTCCCAGGAGATCAAGCAGAAACAGGGAAAAAAAATTGCTCCTCTCTACTCCCCCCACCCCCTCCTCCTCCTTTCCCACAGAAGACCGCGCAATGAACAGTTACAGCCAGCCCTCCTGTACGTCATAGGTGATGGGGCTAAAAATCACGTACTCTCGCAGCGATTAATTGTGGTTTAAAAACTGCATTCACGATTAATCGTGCAGCCCTATATTGTATATATTTTGTTTTTCGTTCTATTTGCGTATTTTTCTGCTGACTAGGTAGTCTCACTTTATTATGTTATTATGCATTATTTATAATTATATCTGTATCCGATATGATTATTATAACCAAAAATCTAACATTTACATTAATTTCACAAAACTTGAAATGCCTATAGTCAACTTATATGTGTTCTAAGGCACTCCATTTTCTTGTTCATAAGAAAGGCAGTGTTTTATTTCTTTAAGAAACTCATTTAAGAGAGGTAATGAGCCAAAAATGTTTTATTCCAATTATCTATCCCACTTCCATAGCAGTAACCCCCCTAAGAAAACAAATTTGGTTAGTATTTTATTTCACAAGTCTATGCCGTTTGAACTTCTGCATAAAGAGCAAAACAAAGAGGGTAGATATTTAGGGTTATATGGTCTATTATTTTGCAGGCCATTCACATAAGTAAACAAATCAACTCCTAATGCCTTCTTTCAAAACATTACTGACTTATGCAAAAGGCTCACTCCTTTTAGGGGGGGACTTTAACTTTCCGCTTGATTCAGCCATAGATAGATATCTGGATGTGGTTTTAGAGCTAAGCGATTATTAAAGTCAATTTGGAATAATCTTACAGTTTTTACACTACTTGACACCTCTCCTCATCTTTACCCACATAGACACAACTATACATTCTTTTCATCTCCAAACCACACATATTCCAGAATAGATTTTATTTTAACTGATCATCTATCTTTTCTTAACTTTCAAATGTCTGTCCATACCATTACTCTCTTCTCAATGGAAGTTAGACAACTCCCTTTAAACTGACCCTCTTTTAAAACAACAAGACACAGGATCTTGGCACGCACATCAAGGAATATCTGTTGCACGTCTCAGTGCATGCTCTGCTTTCTTGAGACATTTTATTGAAGTTCATCATCAACATGTTATTTCTTTTAAATGGCAATCTATAGTAGTGGTTCACACACACACACATATATATATTATTTTTTATTTCCTTTTCCGACATTGGCATTATTACAGTGACAAATAAGAAAATAAAATATACAAGGCATAGGTAGTATACACAGAGATAATTGGTAAAAAAAAAAAAAGAGAATAGGTTGGCCTGGTTCATGAAAAAGTAAAAGGAGGAAATAATCTATGTCGGTCCAGATATGGTTAGACCAAGCCAGTCCAAAACAGTCTATTCATTCCATTATTTGTACTAGCTTTTTAAGAGATTAATCGCTTTGGATTTTATCTCTGGTTGCTAACTTGGACACTGTATTTTAGGGATATATGTTCATGAGTTCTCGCCTGATGGAAAAAACAAATATAACAGGCAGAAATATTAAGCTCTACTGTGAAAAATACTTACATTAGACTATACTCATAAAATAACCCCTTCAGATTTAGAAATTGAGAGAAAATTAGATTTAGTGAGAAGTCATATTAATGACCTTTTAGAGATTAAAGGGACAGTCTACTCCAGAATGTTTACTGTTTAAAAAGATAGATAATCCCTTTATTATCCATTCCACAGTTTTGCATAACCAACATGGTTAAATTAATACACTTTTTTTTATATATTTTATTTTTATTGAGGTCATACAACATCAAACATAAACAAATTTACAGGATACTAATGGACATTGGCACATGTCTCAGCAAGGATATGAATAGTAAACAAAGTCCATAATTTACATCTAGCATACAGAGACGATAAACCATTCCAGAAATAAGCTTGTGTGGTTATAAATATATAAACAAGCCCTGTATGGTGGTATGCTGACCTCTTTTATAACTATGACATATTATTTCCCCGGCCACTCGGAAACATCTCATAGACATGTATAGAAAAATATGGGATAGATAAAAAACTTAGGTATAATATTGCATAGTTCAGTACTGTCATAGAAGGTGGTAAGGGATGGGGGATATCAATAGCCGCTATATTACACTGTAAAGAATAATAAGGGAATTTTCAAGGGAATCTGCGTTCCTATGTTTACTTAGTAAACTAACCCTAAAAGAAGGGGTGGGGGGGTGGAGATGAAGTTTTGATGAGTCTAAACTACATCCATGCTGCCGCATAGATACAATTCCTTAAAACTATTGTATCCACACAATAAGAACACACAACAACTATCTAGCTATAGTGCACTTACATTACAAGAGGTAAAATATTATGGCACGTATCAGGTAACATACACCGATCTTGGGTGGGTTTATTCGGTGAAATATAATAAGTATTCAAGCACTCTTATATGAGATCGCCAAATAAGCAGCATGGCCATTCAGACTGGATAAAAGTATATTGATAGTGCTACTGGAATGGATCTTAGAACTCTATCATGCTAATAATTAGCCAAATATGGGTAAGCTAGGGGATAGCATACAGCGTTGCATCTGAAACATCCCAAAATAGCGTTATGTCAGTCTATACATATGGTATAATTTCTAGGTCACCTCGGCCGCAGGCAACCCAGCCAAACCTGTTAAAAGTAGTAATAATGACTCAAATCTAGCTCCCCTAAACTTATATAGTAGCTTAAGCATTAATGTACCTCAACCTATAGCTGCAGCGTTTTTCACTTAATATTGACCGAGAAGTACCTAAGGTGCAGATATCAGAATATGCCACTCATATATTAAAACTCTGGAACAGAGGGAAAAGTTATATATCCCTACATCTAGACTTCACTTAGTACGAGAAAAATCGAAAGGTACAGGTCTCTGGACTAAAGCAAACCTTAGCTTAGTTTAGTTAGATAGCAATAAACAAAGTATAATTACATATAGTGTTTTATCCGTATAATTTGCATAAGCTTGTGATATAGAAGGTGAGAGCTGTGTAGCACTGCTCAAAAGCAAGTCCCTGGGTTAAAGTAAAACATATCTTGGTTCTGCTAAATAGTGAACAAACCTATTATAATAATGACTAACGCTTTCTCAACGCAATTTAACTGACCTTGTAGCATAACTGCATAGCAAAAGGCATGGCTCTATGTTTGAGGGAGAATAATATAACAGTGAGCACATCTAAAATATACATTGAAAAAAAAGATTCACATTCACTTGAGAATAAACATTAAACTGCAATAAAGAATAACTTTTAAACTAGGCAACGGGCCAAGTATCTATATCATGCAGTCTGGGCCACCAAATAACACACAGTCCATAGTTAGCCCACTCCAGCTCACCTTGTCCAAAAGTCTGAAAAAAACTTGCCTTCCGACACTGCACACACGCCTGTTCGAACATTGGGGCACCATCTCACCAAGTTTGTATAAGTCCCCGCTACCAAGTGAGGGCAAACTGAGGCAGGTATGCACCTCTGATCGGTAGTTTCCGCGGACAAGATCCGCCATTGAAGAAAGACCCTGTCTCTCTCTATAGCCTGCCTCAAGATCCAGGGCAGCTGTCGTAAGGTCCCTGACTTCCATAGACTGCTGGTGACACACTCCTCTGATGAGAGCTATTGATCCCTCTGTGATCGGACACCTCACAGTGGGATCTGATGTAGCTGGATCCACACTTTCTGCTGAACACTGCTGCCACTTCAGCTCAGGAAGGATTCCACTAGTTGATACGGGTTCCATCGTCGGGTTAGTCCACCTCCTCACAGCCTCTTCTGACACGCAGGGGCCTTGACTAGAAAGGATCAAGAATGTAGTTTGCCGCTTGGCGCTCTGTGTCTCCTCCGCTTCTGCTATCGGGATCCCAAGCAGGCAATTGCGCAGAGTCTCCCTCAGCTCCGCCTCAACCCTAGTGAGGTGCGCAATTAAAATGTTCTGAAGGAGCTCATAGGACTGTTGCCCCATGTTTTAAGATATTGTGAAACTCTGTGTTAATGAGTATATTCAATGTCTATATAAGAGGTCAGCACCTGGTCTTTCAGGGTTACAGCACTCGTTTAGTTAAGAACAGCTTCTCTAATGGCGTCTACACGTGCCTCGTGTTCTCATTAGGGTTCCTGAATAAGTATCATTTATACTGCCGATTCCATATTCGCTCCAGAGCCTCAATGGACAGATCCTTCACTATGTATATACAAATATTGGGTTCTTTGGTTGTCAAAGCCCCCTTTTTTGCCTTTGAGAGACTGTCTGAGCCAGGAACTCCTAAGTTGCGTGTCCTGTCGCTTCGGCAGCTAGCTCCGCCCCCCAAATTAATACACTTTTTATCTCTATGTTTACCTTGTATCTAAGCCTCTGCAGACTGCCCCTTATCTCAGGGCTTTTGACAGACTTGCATTTTAGCCAATCAGCGCTGGTTCATAAATAACTGCATGGGAGTGAGCACAGTGTAATATATATATATGGCACACAAGAACCAGCACTGGCTAGCTATGAAAAACTGACAAAATTCACTGAGAAAAGAGGCAGCCTTCAACATCTTAGAAATTAGCATCATCTTGACAAGTCTGTTCCTTTAAGGCTCAAAACACTGCCTTTTTCACACATAAAAAATTACACTCAGGGCAATAAACCTGGCAGATTCCTAGCCATGGAATGGAAATGTAAGCCTACTTTCGCCTAGGTCAATAAACTTATCTTCACTGAATGAAAGAAAATTGAAGATTCCAAATCCATTGCAGAAGCATTCTGGTTTATAATGCAAATCTAAATAACTTATTTCCTGATGTCTCTTGAACATTCTCAATTATACGCTTCATACCTAAATTTGGTTGAAGTGCTGACAATATCGAATGATATGGCACATTTTCTAATGCAACCAATTACAAGGACTGGAAATAGATTAGCAAGCAGAAACCAGGAAAAAGTCCTGGTTTTAGCAGCACTTATTATAAACTGTACAAAAGATTACTCCTGCCATATTTACTGGAGGTGTTCAATATTGGAAGACGCCGCCACCGCCCCCATCTTACCTAAGCCTGGCAATTCTGACAATCCTGAAAACTTCTGCCCCCATCTCTGTAATGAGACCAGGGGTGCCACCTTACCTGGCCGCTGGCAGGTATGGAGGTGGGTGCCATCACAAGTTCCTCCTGTGGCTGTAATAGCACCTGACAGCGCAAATGCGTGTGCATGGTCAGGTGCACGTGAGTACTTGGGTGCGTGCACTTGTGCACGTGAGGGTGCACAGGAGACTTGTTAGGTGTTTGCCATCAGCAGGGAGAACCTCACTGATATACCTCTCCCTCCTGTTATTCCATTGGTTGCCAGGTATCAGAAGCTTTCCTGTTGCCCAGACAATGAGGGGCATTCCTGGACCATGCTGGGTTTAAATTCCAGCCTGAGCCCTGACTTGTTGCTGAGTTATTCTGCCTGTATACTTGCAGTAACTAAGTGTATGTTTCAAGTCATGTTCCTGCCTCCTTGCCCCACTGTTTGGATTTCCTGGTTTTGACCCTTGGCCTGACCCAAAATATGTTCTGACGATGCTTACTGGATTTTCCTTATCTGTATCTTGCCTTGGACTTATTTATATTTTTCTGTTCTCTGACACTGGGTTTCACCTCTTGCAGATAGGGTAGCCCTGCTCCCTGACATAATTCAGCATATACATGGAACCCGTGAAAGCACCAGCATCCATTGCCTCACTTTCACAGCTGCTGGTGGTTATGATGCAAACCCTCCAGGAATTACAAGCCAGTCACAAATCGCTGTTGCAGCAAGTGAGAGTTCAGGAACAGCGAACAGCTGAAGCTACACCTTTACTTTCCTCACCTCCCGCAACACCATCTCGTATATATATGGTGTTCATGACTAGTGAACCAGCTATTGCTCTACATGACAAATTCCCTGGCAATTGCAAAGACTAGCGAGCTTTCATCACTTCCTGTGAATTGTTGTTCTCTTTGAAACCCTGCACCTATGCCACTGATTACATAAAGGTGCGTACTGCGATATCACTGCTTTCGGGTCCTCCTCAGAAATTGGCCCATCAATATCTGCACAGTAATAATCCATTACTTACAACCTGGGAATCGTTTGTTACCACTATGAATGTCCTCTATGACGACCCTCTACGCTCAACCACTGCGTGTAGTTCCCTACAACAAGGAAGAAGGCCAGTGGAGGACTATATCACTGAGTTCAGGGAAGTGGCCTCTGGCACTACACTAAATGATGTGTCCCTCATTGACCAGTACTATATCAGTCTTTCTGACCAACTGAAAGATGAACTTGCACATATTGGGATACCTGCTACTCTGGAAGAACTGATCCTTTCAGTGACTCAATTGGATCGCCACTTTCGAGAGAGAAGGCAGGAGATACATAATTGTATACCACTGCTGCCTAGACGTTTAGAGTGTCTCTAGCTACTGGGGGTACAGAGCAAGTGGAACCTATGCAGATTGGATTGTTTCACGGGCCATTGTCAGCTGCAGAAAGGGCTAGAAGAAACCTCCATATGTGCCTGTACTGTGATAAGCCTGGCCATGTTCTAAAAGATTGTCCCATAAGACCATTGATGGGTATGTTGCCAGCTCAGTCTGTCTAAACATGCCAATTTACAAATTTTTTTCTCATCTTGTCATTTCTGTATTCTTACAGCTGGACGAGAACGTCGTTGAGCTCTCTGCTATTATTATCGATTCAGCTGTTTTATGAACGCCACTCATATGGTGGATGGCAGTACCATGAAAACTGGTCCAGTCACTCAGGAATCATATCTGGTTGTACTCCACATCGGAACTCATCATTGTGAGGTTGTTACCTGGGATATTGTTCCCTTACCTCTGGCCTTATGTGGATTATCGTGCCCTCAACAACATCACAATAAAGAATCGCTACCCACTTCCTCTTATTTCCGAGTTATTGGACAGAGTGAAAGATGCCAGCTTCTTCACAAAGATTGATATTTTTGGGCTTTGCATTGCCCCTGCCATGTTCCAGTGTTTTATCAACAATGTCTTTAGGGACCTTCTCGATACCTTCTTGGTAGTATATCTGGATGATCTACTTATTTTTTCTAAGACACTCCAAGAACATGAAAAGCATGTGAAAATCATCCTACAGCATCTCCAACTCCACAGATTATATGCCAAACTTGAGAAAGGTATGTTTGAGATCTCATCCATTGAATTCTTGGATATGTCCTTCTGCCTGGACAAGTAAAAATGTATCCCAAAATGACCGGATATGTATCAGGAACTTCCTCTATCTATTCTATCACTGCATTAACCAAAAATCAAGTGCCCTTCTAATGGACTACTGCTGCTCAAAAGGCCTTTCTCCGACTTAAGACACTCTTTACCAAAGCACCGATTTTAGCACAACCGGATACTTCTTCACCATTCTACATTGAAACTGATGCTTCCAAGCTAGCCATTGGTGCAGTCCTTTTTCAGAAGACAGGAGAGAAGGCACTCTTACATCCTATAGCTTTTTTTTTTTTTAAATTTATTTTATGAGAATTCTGTAAAATACGTTACATAACACCAGACCCGGCCTCAGGGTTACAGAGTACGGCCGGGAATGGATGAGAATACTACCATTCTTCAACAAATTATTGTAATTTTTTTTTTTTAAACTTGTTATTCAGTCATAGCAACAGTAAAAATGTCCTAACAAGATGAGTTGGGGAAGGAGGATAGGGGAACAGAATCAAATGGACCATGCCTGGATTTTACTAAAGTCCCGTGACTGGGGATAAGAGGTGGTCAATATATAACCTTCAAAGGCTATTACAGAGGCCGTAAGGCTAGCGGGGTAATAGTCAAGTGAGTCAATGTGTTAAAGCTAATGTTCCCCTGTTTTGGTGGGAGGGGGGTATTATAAGTTTATATCAATGAAGGTGTCGTCCAAAAGGGTAGGGGGAACTTGCAGTGGAAGAAGTTATGGCTCAAAAACTAATTGGAAGAATCACTATCCATCCTGCACCTCTCAAATCAGGGAGAAAGTTAATCAACTAGGGTGTTGCAGGTGTCATAAGAGTCTCCCAGGGTTCCCAGATATGGGCATAAGTGCCCATTTGTCTCTTGGCCAGATACACACCACTCTCCATGGATTTGAGATATTCAACTGTCTCTAGTACACTTCTCCATCTCGGAGGTTGGGTTTTCCAATTTCTGGCTATCAGAAGTTTGGCAGATAGAAGGATGCAGATCAGCAAACACTTACTGTGAGGGGGAATTGGGGGAATGTCTATATGGAGTATACCCATGGAGGGGAGTGTGACACTAGGGAGGCCCAAATTGGTACATAGATGTCTTGTCTTAGCCCAGTAGTTCTCAAGAAGGGGGCAATCCCACCATATGTGCATAGGGTTACCTCTCCCTCCGCATACCCTCCAGCACAACCCCAACGTTGCAGGATAGAATTTCTGTAGTTTGGTTGGCACCAAATGCCATCGGGTCAGAAGCTTATAGAAAAGTTCATACACCGTTACACAGTGTATGGCTATCCTGGTATCACAAAGGGCACATTGCCATTGTTGTATTGTGTGGTCTCTTCCCCATTCACGTTCCCACGCCGAAGTGCGAGGAGTCTCGAAGGAAGAATTGTCATCCAGAAGGCATTGGTAGTGGACGGATAGGGGCTTATGAAGCTGAAGGTTGGTTGTCCATCTGGTTTCCCAGAGTGTTGTATCTCTGAGTGTCTCAGGAAGGAAGCCCCACGCTTGCAGCAAGGATCTTAATCTGGATAGTTCAAAGAAGAGCTTAGGGCGGAGTCCCCTCTTCGCTATCAAGTCCGACTGGTTCAACAAGCTGTCGTTATGGTAAAAGTCACCTATTAATCATAAGTGTGAAGTTCTCCAGGTCCTGATGGTAAAGTTGGGAAGAGTTAGAAGAAGACTTAAGACTGGTTGGACTGGGGATGGGTGGGGAGCGATCACATTACAGTTGCACAGGTGTAACCACGCCTTCCTGCATTCCCTGACAATTAAATTAGATAGGGTAATTGACTGAAGACCGTGATTCGCCATCCAAAGGAGGTCCTCAGGATTGACATGGGTCGAGAGGGAAGCCTGTTCCAGTTCTAGCCATCTGGTTTGTGGAATATCAGAGCTCCATGCAGAAGCATGGGTGATCATTGCAGCTTCATGGTAGGATCTGACATGTGGGAGTCCGATCCCTCCCATCTCTACAGGTCTGTATAGAATATGAGCTGCTACTCTAGGCTTCTCCCCTCCCCAAATATAGTCAGAGATAAGTTGTTGAAATCGGGTAAGGATATTCTGAGGGACCAGGAGAGGAAGGCAGCGGGAGAGATAAGTGATCTTAGGAAGTATCATCATCTTGGTTGCAGCCACTCGGCCGAGCCAAGAGATCTCCTCATATCTCTTTGAACTGAGGAGGGAATCAATTTCTTTCAATAAGGGGGAATAGTTATTTGCCATTATCACACTCTTGTCATGGGAGAGGAAAACCCCCAAATGCTTAATACCGCCGGTTGACCACTTAAAGGGGTAGAATTTTGTAGACTCTTAAAGTCCTCCAGTGGGAGTCCCAAGGAATAAGCTTCAGTTTTAGAAATATTAACTTTATAATGTGACAGAGTGCCAAATAGATCAAGTAGGTTAAAAAGAGGGGGTAGGGAGGTAAGCGGATCAGACAAAAAGATAGTGAGGTCATCTGCGAATAGGGCAAGTTTCTGCTCTAGGTCATGGATTATGAGGCCTTGGATCTCCCTCTTTTGTCTAATGGCAGCAGCCAGAGGCTCAATAGATAGCGCATATAGGATAGGGGAGAGCGGACATCCTTGCCTCGTACCATTAGTGATCAGAACAGGTGGAGAGGTAAATCCCACCCCTCTCACTTTAGCTGAAGGGTTAGAATATAGTGCGCCAATGGCTTTGTATAGTGTGGGTGGAATGCCAAAAGTTTTCAAGGTTAGGAACATATAATCCTATCTCACCCTGTCAAATGCCTTCTCCGTGTCAATCGACAGGGTGAGTAATGGGAGGCCCATATCCGCAGATTCAGTATAGAGATTTAGGAGCCTGCATGTGTTGTCGGAGCCTTTTCGGCCCATTACAAACCCCACTTGGTCCAAGTGAACCAGAGATGGGACATGGATTGCCAGCCTGTTACCCAATACCTTCGCATAAACTTTGACATCGATGTTAATTAGCGAAATTGAGCTTTAACTTTCACACCTAGTTGGGTCTTTCCCCTCCTTGGGTATTGTGAGGATGCTAGCTTCGAGAAACTCTATGGTTAGAGAGCCCAGGTTGCCCACCTCAAGGAAAAATCTTGTAAGGATTGGCGTTAGTTCAGGGGCAAAGGTCTTATAGAACAACGCAGTGAAGGCATCTGGTCCTGGGGCCTTACTGGTTTTAAGAGAATGCACTGCTAACTGAGTCTCTTCTTGTGAGAAAGGGAGTATCAGGTCGGCTCCCGCCTCTGGAGGAAGGCGTGGTAAATTGAGCGAGTCGAGGAAACTCTGGATCTCCACTATACTCGCCTTGGGAGTATCAGGATCAGATCCCAAGTTATAAAGAGAGTGGAAATAGTTCGCAAAGGCCATGCCTATGTCTTTTGGTGCATAGGCAAGAGCACCCTTGGTCTTAATGGCGGAGATACGTTGTTGGGTTTGATAACGGAGTTTGTTTGCTAGGCGTCTGTCAGCTTTATTGCCTTTGTAATAATAGAGTTTAGTTTGTACTCTCTTGGCCTCTTTCCTGTTTATCTCTTCTCAAATTTGTGCCACCAAATGCGAAAGTCGGGAGGAGGGGTGCAATTTATTGTTGTGTTCTGCTATTCTGAGCTCCGCATACAGTTTGGCTAGTGGAGATTCATTTTTGTACTTAAGCTGAGTTGTTCTGGATAGGAAATAGCCTCTCATGTAGGCTTTAAAAGAGGCCCATAGTGTCGCCACGGTGGTGTCGCCCGTATCGTTGAGTATGAAAAAGTCTACGATGACTCGGGATACCTCAGGGGATTCAATATCCGACATGAAGCAATCCAGGAGTCGCCACGGCGGGCGAGATTCAGAGTAGGTAAGAAGGGAGCAAGTCACCACCACAAGGTCCTGGTCCGACCAAGGGCATGGTTTAATACAGGAGGATATACAGGCATCCAGAGTCCAGCTATCACAGAAGAAGGTGTCAAGCCTCGAGTAAGAGTTATGCTGTTTCGAAAAGTGGGTAAAGTCTCTTTCAGATGGGGATAGGCATCTCCATATGTTATAGAGATTGTATTGAAAGCATAGTTTCCGAAAAGCCGCAGATAGGGGGAAGGCGCTTCTGTCTTGGGGGGAATTGATTGGTATCTTCTTATCTAGGAGGGGATCCCATACAAGGTTGAAATCTATTCCAATGATCAGGTGACCTCTTGTCACCTTTTCAATGCTTTCAAAGGTGGAGTGAAGGAAGGGGACTTGCTTGATGTTAGGGGCGTATAAAGAAACCAGGGTGCATAAGATCTCAAGTCGACAGACTATGATCAGGAATCTTCCCTCCGGATCGGACTCTCTATACTCTATTTCGCATTTAACTGATCTATGTACCAGGACGGCCACACTTCTTGTTTTTTCGGTGTAGGAAGCTGTTTCACAAACTGGAAAGTAGGAAGAATTGCTAAGGAATCTGGTTCCTTCCTGCCAATGAGTTTCTTGCAAGAAAGCAATGTGAATTTTGTGCCGGAGGAGATATCGGAGCAAGAGGCTTCGTTTTGTAGGGGAAGTAAGACCTTGGGTATTAAGTGTTGCAAATCTGAGGGGAGGCATTTTGGAGTGGTTCTCAACCAATATCCCCGAGAGATCAGAACAGGGGAGGGGCAAGGGTTTGCTATAGTTATGGGCAGTCGAATAATTGGAGATGACAAATCAAACTCATTTAGTGAGTAGTTGTCCGGGAAGTGTCTAGGGGAAAGTAGTCCCTGGATAGTGTACAGTGAGTGAGAGGTCAGGGGAGAATAATTTTACCCTCCAGGTGTTATGTCTTCCAGTTAGGGGTTTCGTCTGTAGAGGGAGGTTTAGGTAAATAGGGGTATGTTAGGAAAAAAGGGGGGAAAGTGGTATTATTTCACTTTCGTTGTGAGTGGCCTATTAGTTCCAATAATAGGACACAACTCAAAATGTGTGGGGGGAGCTAATATAAGGGGTCCTGGCCCCGCCAGGCCCCGGGGTTCAAAAATGAAAGGACAACGGAGGTTGTCCCTTGATCTAATACTAAATATCCTGGCATCTCACCATGGGGGAATTATAGGGAGTGTGTGTGTCAAGTTCCAGAGAATAATTTGAAGATCAGAGGCTATAGGGGGAGTGAACAAAATATAGTCCCAAACAGAGAGATACTATAAAAAGGTCAGAAGTTTGGGAGGGCTGGGCCTTTATATAAAAGGTAGGATAAGAACAAGTATAACACTTAAACTTAACAATATACAAAATGTAACACAGTCAAACTACACAGCTATTATAGAAACAACAACTAAATTTATACAGCAACTTATAGTAATCCTTCAACTCTCGGATCAAAAAATAGGTATCCTCCCCCCCCCCCCCCCCCATACAAGACATAATTGCTGTTGGTACCAATGAATTTATCAAATTATCCCAGCCTTGTCTAACAAGATGGGGAGGGAGATAATGGAGAGGGGCCTCAGGGAGGGGAGTAGGTGGATAATAGGGGAGGAGATGTGGAGGGGAAAAGAAGAAGGGAGGTAAAGAGGAGAAGAAAAAAGAGGATGAGAGAGAGGGAGGGAAGCTTGAAGAGGTGAGGGAAAAGGAGAATAAGGAGAAGGGGGTAGAAGAAGGAAAAAGACAGAAAATAAAGGTGAGGGGGGAAGAGGGAGAGGGAAGAGGTGAGAGAGGGAAGGGGATCTTATGGGGGAAACTAAACCCCCAGTGGTAGTCCGAGAGCCAAAAGCTAACCTGGTAGGAAGGTATCAAATAAAGAAGTAAGCAAAAAGAAAAGCATAAATATACTTTACAATGTAGTTGCACAGTCTCTGGGTTCTCGACACTCATGGTGGGGATCTCAGTTGTCCCGTAAGGTGAGTTAAACATGGGTGGTGGTGAAAGTTCAAGACCTGTTTAATTGGTAACAGAGGCTGCAGCATGTGGGTAGTAGGGAGGGGTTGGGGAGAGGGAAAAGTGGGGAGGTGGAGGGAAAAAGAAGGGTTGGTAGAGAGAGGATTAGATTGAAGGGGGAGAGAAGAGGAAAAGGTTAAAATGAGAGGTGAAGAATGGGGAGGGAGAGATGGAGGGGGAGAGGAGGAAGGTAAGAAGGGAAGGAAAAGGGAAGAGAGAGAGGGAGGGAAGGTAGGAGTGGTAAGGGCTGGAGGGAGTAAAGAGGGCAAGAGAGGGGGAGAGAGGGGAGGGGAGAGAGAGATAGAGAATAAAGGCGAGAGGAGGAGAAAGGGGGAAAAGGAAGAGGGGGAAGGTAGGAGAGAGAGATGGTTCTTATGGGGAAAGCTAAATCCCCATTGGCAGCTCGAGAGCTAAGAGCTAACCTGTAAACAAAGGTCTACTTTGTAGCATAGCTGTGCAGTCTCTGGGTTCTCCACCATCATGGTGGGGATTACAGTTGTCCCGCCTGGTGAATTCAGCAAGGATGGTGGAAAATGATAAAGACCTGTGAAATAGGCAAGAGAGGCTGCAGCGTGGGGTTGGTAGGGAGGGGTTGAGGGAGAGGGAGAAATGGAAAGGGGGAAGGGAGGGGTGGTAGGGAGAGGATTAGGGTTGGAGGGGGGGGGCGAGGAGAGGGGGAGGTTCAGATGAGAGAGCATTCTAGTACTGGATTAGATCAGTCAAAGTCACTTTCATCTCTTCTGTGCAGAAGATACCAGATCCTCTTTGTTGGGGCATCTCTGATTGGATGAGAGGAGTCTCTTCGGTAGAGGGTCCCACTCGGGTGCTGTTGGTCTCAGCCCCTGTGGGGTAGGCACCTCGAGGGAGGTTCCAGGATCATCTGGAAGGAGATCCCACCTTTGTAGAAGTATTCTGGCTTGCTGTATGGAGGAGGAAATGAATTGCTGGCCATCTTTTGTGATAAATAATCAGACAGGGAAGCACCATCTGTATTTTATTCCTTTCTCCCTCAGGATCTTTGTACACAACTGGAAGTTTCGTCGTAGCTGGAGGGTATGCAGAGAGAGATCCAGGAATATCTGGAGATCTGCAAATTTATCTGTGAGTGCTCCCTCTTTTGCTGCTGCTGTCAATAATTTTTCCCTGAAGGTAAAGTAATGGAGGCGGATGATGACATCTCGTGGTTTATCTCCTTCCATATTTCGAGGGCGTAGTGCTCTGTGGGCTCTATCCATCAGCGATTCAGAGTCACTTGAGGGGCCCAACAGAGTTGTGAAGAGTTCTAAGAGAAAGTACTTCAATTCAAGGGGACCTACTGTTTCCGGTATTCCTCTGATCCTAACATTGTTCAGTCGGGATCTGTCCTCCAGCTCAGCAAGTTTGGATTCTAGGTCAGAGATCTGGTTAGCAAGGTTTTAAGAGTAGCTTAAAAGGCATGCAAGCCTTTTAAGCTACAGCTCTATTGTTAGGTCCTCCTGCTTACGCTCAAGGGTGTCCGTTCTATCGCCAATAATTGCAATGTCCTTTTTGAGCTCTGCATGACTCTTATCAAATTTTTTACAGAGTGATTCTTGGTGATTCGCTAAAAGGGCTTTGATAGAGTCCATAGTGAGGGGTTCATTGTGTTGAGCCCTCGTCTTCAGACGAGGTGTGGGTGGACATTGTTTGGTGGCGGAAGTGTTCAACCACAGTGCGCTTTGGTGCGGAGGACCCTTTTTGTTTTCTTTTAAATGCTTGAGACATTGCTGTATATGAGCATAGGGTAAGTCTAAAAATTTGCACAGAAGGGATCTATATTGAATGACTGTGTTCTTCCCCTATGAGAGTATTACATCCCGGGGCCAGCAGGCCTAGACACAAGTTTTTACTCCATGATGACCAGGAGTAGGAGTATCCAAGAAGTCAGGTTAGTTAGGTGAGCTTGAAGTAGACACAGAAGAGAGCCTAGGTTCAACACCCACACCTCAGGGACCAGGGGGATATGACCATAGGAAGGGGAGAAGGCTAGTGGAAGCGACCAGCCTGGAGGACCAGACCGGAAGGGGTGAGGCAGGGTGTATCCACAGGGCTTATCGCTCAGTATGAGCTAAGGGTTTAGTATGAGTGACTGCTCTGGAAGACGCTCCTAACCGTTATGTGAGGGTCCTTAGGAAGTCCAAGTAAATGCAGGGCGAGTTCAGGATAGGAGTAGGCTTAGGTCCTCCTTAATCCTCTCTATAAGATAGGAGTATCAGGGTCCCCACTGCATATGTTGGGTTAATAATAAGAGAGCAGTGCTCGCAAAGGGGCCCATGGGTTTGCGGTTTACCAAGTAAGAAGGGCTTGCTGTCTCATGCTGCACTAGGTAAAGTACCGTGTTACCAGGGGATGGCTTAATGTGATATATACAAATAAGCCAGTATATTTGGCTGTAACAGTGGGGCAGATCTTGCTGATAAGAGTTTTGGTAAGTGCACATACACAAAGACACCCACTCTGCAATAACTGATAGATAGGACACATTATGGGTTTGGAAGTATGAATGCAAGCCTCTTTATGTAACTGTCTCTGTAACCTTTCTGTATTTTGGGCAGATTCTCATTAAAGCTCTCTCTCTGGTATAAAATCGAGTGTCTGGAAATTCATTTAGCCTGGAATTACTATGAGTACAGTATTTCTGTAGAACTACACATACAATATTTACCTGGGATTGGTAGTAAAAAGTGAAGAGTGTACAAGTGTGTAGTGAGGTGACACTAGGTGTTATTACATTTATTACACAGTGCAGAGGATATTATCCAAAGTGGATTTATTGAATTTAATCTTGGTGGATTAGACGGATAATTGTGCAAATTATTTTGGTGCCATGACGTGGACAGAAGAACTTTCCAAAGTCTGTCTAGAGGTTGGCAAGTATATTTGTTTTCCTATCTTTCTATTTTATTATTGTAGTTTTAATTTTAATTTGGCTTGTTAAATGGAAAAAAGTAGATGATACTATTGCTGAGAATGTTAATAAGTAGGTGCTAAATTATATTAAAAGGCATGGTGGTCCTTATGAAATTCCAGCAGAATAAAGACAATCATGGGATTTGATGAAAGCGGTTTTAGCAAAAAACGTATGTTTTAGAGAACAAAAGGAAAGGTTGTAATTATGCAAGGATTGCTGTTTTGCTGTTAAAAACTTGAGGAAAGAATTAAAGAAAAAGACAGTGAAATATCACAACTTAGACAGTAATGGTAAAATAGGTGGAAAATGATAAATTATATAAATAATTGAATGACAAGATTGTTGATATACGAGTACATGCAGTTGTAACTGGTGAAGCACTGTTTGAAAAAGCAAAGGTGTGTGACACATTAAGAGAGCAGAATGAGAAGATGAATGAGAGAATTTTGGAATTGGAAAGGGAAGTGGATGAATGTAGGCATGTGAATAATATGGCTTTTAATAGAATGGCAGAATGCATGGTAGCTGGTAGTATACCTCCTGCACTTAAAGTTTCTGAGTCTGTAAATAGCTCAGGAACTGGAGGTGTAGATTTAAAACAAAAACCAGAGATAAAGCTCCCTGCTGCCCCAACTACAACTACTGTATTAAATCATAATGCAGGGGATGTGCAGTTATAAAATATTTATAGCCACAAGAAATGGATGCCATAGTAAAGGAAATTTGGACACTTACACAGCAGGATATTAATTGTTTTTTACAGTGGTTTTGTTGTTTTAAAAGAATTGCAGAGATTTAAAATGTGACAGTTGGGGATATAAAGAATGTTTTGCAGAGAGTAATTGGAATGGTTTCTGGCTAAGGATTGTACAGAGGTTTGGGCAGACACCTAGAACTGCAAATATATTTAAAGAAATAATGCATGTGCTTTATGGAATTAATTCTGATGTGTCTTTGTGTGGAAAAATTAAACAGTGAAAACAGGAATCTCCTTATGAATTGTCAGATGTAAGTTTATATAATTCTGGTTTATATAATTCTGGTTTTGAACATAGTAGATGAGGCTGAAAAAAGACTGAAGTCCATCGAGTTCAACCTATACAAATCTAATATACTTACAAAAAAGCTCCAGTTGAGCTTAAATTAATCCCACTAAAAGGTGACCCATTTGATACAAGCAATCATATCCATTAATTTTGTTTCTAGCCAGAAATGTATCCAAACAATTTTTAATGTATCTAGGGTATTGGCCCTCTCTACCTCCTTTGGTAATGAGTTCAACAATTTTATTGCTCTTACAGTGAAAAAACGTTTCTGTTGTAGGAGATTAAATCTCCTTTCCTCCAACCTTAAATTGTGACAATAAATTTTCTTGGAATACACAGAGCTTCTGCCATCTCTGTATATGGGCCTTGAATATATTTATATAAAGTAATCATGTCACCTATCAAGCACCTATTCTCCATTCCCCTTATTAGCTTTGTGGCCCTTCTCTGAACTTTTTCTAGCTCTGCAATATCTTTTTTTAAAATCGGTACCAAGAACTTGCACTTCATACTCAAGGTGAGGTCTTACCAGGGATTTATATAATGACAGAATTAGGCTTTCCTCCCTTGAATCAGTGCCTCTTTTAATACATGCTAATATCTTATTAGCCTTTGAAGCTGCTGCCCTGCATTGTGCATCTATCTTTAGTTTGTTATCTATTATCTTCTCCTAAATCCCTTTCCTCCTCTGCTTGGCTAAGTCTTTTTCCATTTAAATAATACATTGCCTGCTTATTTTTACTTCCAAAATGTAGAATCTTTGCATTTTCCCATATTAAATCTCATTTTCCATTTACCTGCCCATACTTCTAATTTTTGCAGATCCCTTTGTAACGAAAGTTCATCCTACTCTGTACTAATGACCTTATTTAACTTAGTATCATCTGCAAAAATAGTATCCAAAAAGTCCACAGCACCAGATAGACTTAAAAAGTATTTATTCCTTTATTATCACATCAAAAATTCCTACGTTTTGGCCCCTCTGGCCTTAATCATGCATATAAAATGACAGCCCATATTCACACTATATAGGCTGATCAATTAACAGTTAATTACAAACAGATTTTGTCAAGAACATTTCATGTATCTCAGTTATTCCACCTAGTGGTACATATATTTTATTATTTCAATAATTTTAACACTTTACCCCTATAAAAACAAAACTAATAAAAAAGTAACCTAACAGTAAACTAAAAGCAATAAACTAAATATATTAAAACCAAAGAACTTCAGATCCAGAATAATATTACAGAGGACTAGTGGGGAGAAAGATAGAAAGATCCATACCGATTCTAGATAAACTGAAAAATCTATTTCTCTATTTAACCCACTCGGTTACATACTGTCCAACTGATGGATCCAGTAAGTTTCTCTCTGTTTCAGGATCTCCTCCCTGTCTCCACAACCTCTCAATATTCCTATGTGGTCAATAATATGCCACCTCATTTGACTTATATTGTGACCTGCTTGTATAAAGTGGTTAGACACTGGCGCTTCTGTATTGTCAAACCCGATATTAGATTTATGTTGGTTCATCCTTTCCCTACCTTTTCTTGTGGACTCTCCAATATAAATCAAAGAGCACGGACATTTGAGAAGATAAACTATAAATGAAGTTTCACAAGTGTAATAAGCCTTTATATTGTATTTGTGGCCTGTTCTAGGGTGCATAAACTTTCCCCTTTATCTTAGCATGACAATTAGTACATCCTAAGCAGGGATAAAAGCCTAGTGACTTCTGGCCTATATATATATATATATATATATATATATATATATATATATATATATATATATATATATATATATATATTTGCTGTTTGTTTTTGGTAGGGCCTAGGTCACTCCTAACCAGGGAATCTCTAAGATTTCCAACTCTCCTGAAAGCCATGATAGGCACATTTTTAAGGACATCCAGTTCTATGTTACAATTACTTACAATCTCCCAGTGTTTTTTTAATTATTTTTGTTACTTTTTTACTATACAAATTATACTGTGAGGTAAACACCATTCTCTTATTGTCCACCTTTTGCAATTTTTCTGTTTTTGTAACAGGGCTGGTATCCTGTAACCTATCAAGCTCATCCCTAATCAGTTGCTCAGGGTAACCTCTTTCGATAAATCTTTTACCTATTCCCTTCATTCTCACAGGTAATTTCTGCTTGTCATTAACAATCCTGTTAACCCTGAGCAGCTGACTCCTGGGGAGAGAATTCTTTAACTTACTGGGATGAAAACTATCATAGGCCAACATAGTGTCTATATCTGTGGATTTCCTAAATAGATCAACTTTTAGGGTGCCATCTTCTTTATATACACTAGTATCTAAGAAATACACAGATATTTCACTATATAAGAGAGAAAATTCAACACCTGAAATAGCTGCATTTAAAGAGGTCACAAATTTTTCCAGGGATCCAATGTTACTCCACCACACGCCAAACACATCAATGAAGCGCCACCAGGCGGTGCCATACTCCTGGAACAACTTACTTATATATACCAAATTTTCTTCAAAGCTATTCATAAATAGGTTGGCGTATGATGGGTCCACATTGGATCCCATGGCGGTCCCTTTAATCTGCACATACCAATTATCCTGGAATAATAAATAGTTACAGTATAATATAAGGCTTAATAATTCACAAATTCTACTTGTTGTGGGCTATAAATGCCACTACCTGTTAAAAGTTTATTAAATTATACCTATTCCTGTCTCGTGCTTGATTAAGGTATAAAGACTCTTAACATCAAGAGTAAAGAGAATATATTTTTGACTAGGTAAATGCAAATCATGTCATTTATTTAAAAAGTCACCAGTGTCTTTAATATACGCTGACATTTTAAGTACTTCTGGTTGTAAAATTTTGTCCACAACAATAGCTATATTGGTGAAAATTGAGTCCACACTGGAGACAATGGGCCTACCCGGGGGCGCACTCTACACTCTTGTGCACCTTAGGGACCATGTAGAATATGGGGGGTCCTAGGATGATCTTTATACAAGTAATTAGATAATTTTACATCAATTACACCATTCTTAACTGCTTTAGCCAGTATGTGTTTTATTTATTTTTGTATCTTAAATATTTGGTCTCCTGAATGGCAGGTGCTTTTTTCCTGTAATTGAGTATTGATTTCATCAATGTAATATTTCTTATATATTATGATTGTGGCACCCCCCTTATCAGCTGCCCTCACTAAGATGTCTTTATCTTTTTCCTTAATGGTTTTTAACGCCCGTCTCTCACCTGCAGTCAGGTTGTTACATTTCTTATTTCTCCTATTCCCTTCCTATGCACATCAACGTTGACACAGTGTGAAGGCACTAGCAATGTCCATTTTTCTAATTGACTGGAATGATTTTGAATTTGAGAACCCAGGCACATGGTCATCTAAATCACTCCACATAGCTCATCTGGTGGATTGGAACACAACCCTAATTCAAAGTCCAATGATCAAGCAACAACTGCAAGACAATCAACAACTGATAAGGAAAACAATTACTTAAGTTCTAGGACAATAGCCGAACCAAAGAATGATTTGTATGACAAACACCAAGACACGACACCTTGGATTTAACATATCATACCTGGTGTAGCTTTATATGCAAACATTCTGATAAGAGGAAATATTTAGCATATTTGCAGTTAAACTTAAATACACTTTTGAATTCTCTGTCAGTGAAAATGTAATTGTGCCTATATATTCCTTTGTATTTTACAAACAAGCCATGTCAAATACTGCCATTGGGTCTGTAAACATCATAAATGCACTACAATCTAACATAAAGCAGACTCCCATAAAGCTGGTATAAATAATACATTCATCTTTAAAACTTTTTATTTGATTACAGAGAACACAGACACATCATGCAAATGTTATTCTGTGTAGCCGTTTGTAAAAGAAGGTGGAGGGAAATCAGACAACCTGAACTTGAAAGCTTTTTCTTTTCTAGCTGATCAGCATATTCTGTTCATGCCTCAAAGAGTGATAGAATATTCTCTATTAAGGATGTACAGTTTATCACTTGGCTTCCAAAAGATGTAATGCAGGGAACAGGAACAAGGGAGAGGTTGGCTCAGGGAATTGAAGGTGAGTCTTTCAGAACTAAATGAAAATATACAGTTTATGCTCCGAGATTTCTCCTGTTTTTGTTGTTATCTTTTCAGTAAGATATTCCGACACAAAATAAAATGAGACTGGATCTATAATTTAATACTATTCTTTGTGTGTGCATTACATCACCCAGAAAATGTTATTAATACACAATGCATAAGTCATATTAAACTTTCATAATACAGATAGATCATACAATTTAAAACAGCTTTCATCAAGAAGAGAGAAATCCTCTCCTGAAGGGAAACCCAGGGCCCCATAAAGAGACCTAACCCACATGGGGAAGTCCAAAGGTCTCACTGACCAGAGAACCCTGGAAGAAACACATCCAACAGGACAATTCATAGAGTCTCCGAAAGGCCAAACTGCCTTAAACCAGCGGTAAGGAGGCGCTAAACCTCCAATCCTCCCACGTGAGTAAGAATACTCTAGGTCCCGAGAGACTCGGAAGCAAAATGAGTGATGCAGCGGAACACCGCTGACTCAGTCAACCAACTTGAAGGCTCAATAAGGACTGAAACAATCCTTCCAGCCTCCCGGACCTACGAGTCCACTTTAGAATGCTTAGCTGAAACTTGTAAAATAAAAACAAGAAACAAAAATAATAAAGTAAGCACTCTGCACCGCAACCGGACCAGCCAGGCCGAACAGGCTCCATGTGTCTGAACAGGCCATGAGACAGAAGATCTGAACCCAAACTGGACCAGCCTGCAACAGGGTCATAACTGTCAAGCTGCCTAAAGCCTCCCTCAGAGGGGAAGAGAATAACAGACAAAACATAAGACTAACATGTCCCTTAACAACTTTTGCAGAAGTAACAGCGAGAAATCGATTACAGATATAGTTCCCGAAGTAAACATATAATCAAAATAAAAGTAATCCTAACCGGAAGAAAATATAAGGCAGCCCGTAGGCATACGCCTAAGAAGAAACAGGCATACCCACAGGACCAGCCAAACGGAACCCTGATCATTCAACAAAAACTGGGAAGGATCTGAACAACCGACAACCAGGAGATTACATCATCCCCATATGTCTAATGAGGTGAACCATTCGAATTAGAATACTGCGGATTCCTGTATCCATTTAAGGATAAGATCCTCTAATAACTCAAAAACATGTCTGAGTAAAACACGAAGGCGCAATATTCTGTAACGAAAGGCGCAACACTCAGGGACAGCTACACCTGGACCAATCAGGCATGAGCACAAACTCAAATAAACATCTGGGCTCTGCAGACGCATAATCGCCAAAAATATGTGAAAGCGAAAAGGAGCTGCAACCTCCGGGGAGAACAAGCCACCCTGCAAAGAGGGATAAACATAAACTGGGTTACCTGCATGTGTATTATTAGGGAGCGGTAAGGTACTCGTCCTCTCGGAGGACAAGACCCCCAGAGGCAGATGGCTCAGCAGACCTTTGATTCCCCAAGCAACAAGGCGCTCTAATACGGCATATTGAACATAACTGACTGACCTGCGTCAACGGGGCCAATTCGCATTCTTCACAAGTCGAAGAATCTGAAATTTGAACAGTCTCAGCTTTAGAATCCTCCATAACTGGATAGAGAATATATTAATATGGACTAAAGAAAAATCTAAACGGCACCTGACACCCGCAATGGCTGGGGCACGCACCACCTCCTAGAACCACACTAGCAGACCCAAATTTTTCAGTCGCCACATGGTCAGGAATGTGGAAATGGGAGACCAGAATGTAAACATATCAAGTCACAAGGTGAACCGTACAGTCCAAAAAAAGCATGCCCAACCACATGGTCGCATCACTTCCAAAGGCCCCTATGTTCTAAGCCAAGAGCCCAGTTAACACTACACATAAGCAGATTGAATCACATAACAAACATTATTAAAAAAAACCTGTTCAATAATCCCCCTCGGGAGATATTAACCCTCGAGTCCAAGAACCAAAGGAGCCTCACTGAAGCCCTATCCTTTATACTTAATAAGTTCCGCAGGATAGTACCTTACAGGAAACAAATAAGATACAGTATGAAGTAACATGAAACAATTTTACCGTAATCTACGCCATGGAACAGGAACACGGCCCTTCAAGTGTGAAAAATAGTAGCAGCGCCTTCGCCATGGACTTGAGAGAAGAAAGCAGGCAGCGAAGTGAAGTTCAACAACGCTGATTGCTTATGGAGCTGTTAATATGAGTTGGGATGTTTTCGCAGAAAGACACTCCCTACATCTCTGGACTCTAACTTTCATCCAGGCTCTCACTGAGAGGCTGACAGGATTGCTTAAAACTCCCATCCCATGTCGAAGAGTACTACCCTCCATAAGAGACCAAACAAACTTCTTACACTTCTCTGCCAACCTCCTGGGACAAAGGCAAAGAATGACTGGGGGATGAGGGGAGTGGGAGGAGTATTTAAGCTTTTGGCTGGGGTATCTTTGCCTCCTCCTGGTGCCCAGGTTCTTAATTCCCAAAAAGTAATGAATGCAGCTGTGGACTCTTTCCATTTATGAAGAAAACAACAGTTATTAAAAAGGAACACTAAAGTCAGCATTAAACTTTCATAATACAGGGGACTTCCGGTAGGCGGAGCTGGCGGATGGCAGCAGGGAAGAGGAGCTCCGTAACTCAGTTCTAAAAAACTTACTAAATTTGCTGCTACCCGCCTCTCCCACGACGCTGCCTTGTTGGGCTATTACCCCAAACACCCCAACTGGCTAAAAAGAAGTTGTGCAGGGCAGAAGATCGCCCTAGCCCCGAGAAGCACTTTATACTGCGCCACGCTGCGCAACTTGTCACACACGCGGGCGCCATCTTGGAAGGGCCTCCTCAGCATTAACAAGCGTGCTGATTCAAGCAGGGCCCAGAAGTTGTTCCGGTAGAGAGAGAGATCACAGGAGAGATGGTGTATGCGGTGTAATGCTGGAAGCTGAGCACACAGAAACTGCACACTGGACACTGACTATAAGAATCCGGTAAGGCATAAAGGGCTTAATCGTTTCAGTGGTCCTTATATACTGTATATACTGGGAACTACAGAGACAATATGGGGGAGAGTGGGGTCTTTACTTACCTGCCTGGATTAAACCAATAAAAAGTGTAGCGCACTTCAATTTGACTGGAACTTTGAGGTCCCTGAGGCTTGATACAATAACAAAGCTTCACATCCCAGCATTAAGAAGCACACCGTGCCAGCTTTGAGATAGCTGCAGAACATTTTATTTGCATCACACCACAGTCAAATAGGCTTGCTACAGTCTCCCATACAATTGCAGGCTCTGTCTCGCATACATCTCAAACCCCTCTCCCCCCAATTGCAATACAGCAACGCCATCTGGGGGCCTTAAACTCTAATTTTGAACATTCATCTGAACTTTTGTTGCTATATTTCTCTTACTTACTGCACTTCTTATGAAGGTTGATCAATACTTTAAACCTCTATCCAACACATTGGAGGGTAAGATGACTGCAAAAGCCAAGCACACAGACAGGAGACAAAGACATAATACAGAGACTCAGATGGAAAATCCACCGTCTCCAAACACCTCTCGCCTAACATTAAGTGATTCATCAAACCTGCTGCAAGAATTAAAGTCTTTTTTTCTTCCTAAAATGGAATCCCTCCAAGCTGGTATGGACACCCTGACCAGTGAGGTGCGCCAATTTTCTACACGAATGAACCAGGCGGAACAGAATCTCAGACATGGAAGACCGCCAAAATGACACCTCCACCTCTCTCAGGCAACTGTTACGGCAAAACCAAGCTTTACAAGACAAGGTAGACGACCTTGAGAATCGGAGCAGATGCAATAACCTCCGCATAGTCGGAATCCCAGAGCATATAAAAAATAAAGACCTACTGGAGTTCACTGTTACAGAAGCATTAGTTATTTTGTTGTGAAGAGCTTATTTCCCAGCAGCAATGCCTGAACCAGCAAGCCAGCGCCTAAGAAGGGCTCCAAGAAAACCGTAACAAGTATCATTTCATAAAGAGTTAACTCTTTTTTTTTCAGCTTTTAGAAACTATTGCCTAAATACACATTTGCTGGCCTCAGCTCTAAGTTTAGGGATAACAAATCCCATTGTCTAATCACCTCTGGAGCCAGACTGCTAATTTATAAGATGAACTTGTAAACTTGTTATCTTAAGTACTGTAATCCTATTGTGGCCTGTCAAAGGACAGTGCTCTCTATCTAAATGTGTGATGGGGGATTTTGTGCTTCCCCCCTCTCCCCCTGGGAGTGCCCTGTGTGCATGTAACCTTAATAAAAAGCAGGCTGGGCATCCCAGTCCTGAGTTCTTGTTTGACCCTCAATCGCAGCGTTGACTCGTTTTTGTGGGCAGAAGGGTATCCTAGCTGTACTGCAGCTAAGGGAGATTATTCTATATTTGCGAGACTCATATAGAATACTATGGAAAGCAGCTTCTCCCCTCTTTAGCAATAGGGATCCAGGCTACTAAGCGGTCCATCTCTCAGCGAGACTAAGGGTAACCGTAACATTTGGCGGCAGCGGCGGGATTTTCCTGGATTTCCTAGGAGAGGTACAGAACAGATGGAGAGCGCTTACGAAAAATTGAAGCGTACAACCCTAAAGGATTTACTTGAAAGCAGAGGGGGGTACGCCAGCAACCGGCCGAGGAGAGAGCTGATCGCAGAATTGACCGAACTGGATCAGAGCTTCACAATGGCGGAAACACCGACCACGATTAGTGCCAAAAAAACCAGGATTGTTCGGGAAAGGCTCTCATTATACGGGCCGAACCCCTCCATGGAATTGGTACAGCAGTTGATGGCGGAGGCGGACAAGGATATACGAGAGACTCGAGCCCACGAACTCAACCTAGCGAACGCACACCGCAATGCTGAAGCCCCGCAGGTAATCATCCCTGTCGAAAATGCTGGGAGGCCCAAGATACCCTATGCGGCATTTCGACCCTTTCTAGAGAGCGAGACAGGGATTGATGAATATTTGGCGGACTTCGAAAGGCAATGTGCCCTGCACCAGATTCCCAACAGAGAGTGGCCCACGATATTGTCTGGGAAACTATCCGGGCGAGCCCTGGAAGCCTTTCGTACTCTGGGTGCTGAGGAAGTGACACAGTATGAGCTAGTTAAGGAGACACTGTTGCGACGGTACGCTGTAACTCCGGACACGTATCGCCGACAGTTTCAGGGCACGGAAAAGAAGCCTAACGATACCCATATGGAATGGGCGCACCGAATGCGGAGAGCGGCAAATCACTGGCTGAGCGGAAGTAAAGCGGTGACTGGGGAGGAAATTTTACAATTGTTTCTCTTAGAACATTTTTATAATGGCATGGAACAGCAAGGGAAGGAATGGCTGCGAGACAGGCGGCCTTCTACCTTAGAAGAAGCAGCCAAATTGGCCGATGAACATTATGACTCCCGTCTTCACGAACCCATGAACTACCGAGCTCCAGCACGGGTCGAACCCAGAGAGGTTTACTGTGCACCCCCTCGTGCTGAATTCCGAGCCCCAGTGCCCACAGGGCCCGTCCGACACTCAGGACCACCCAATAACAGCTCTGAGTGTCCCAGACCGACTTGCCACCGATGCAAGCAACCAGGGCATTTCATGGCTAGCTGCCCCCTTAATACGCACCAGACACCCAGGAATTACAATTACCCCTCTGGGTCCTATCGTCCGGCCCGGGCCCTCTGTGTTAACCAAGAGGCCCCTATGGAGGGATATGTGGGGCCGCTTCATGAGGCAGACCCTGTATATGCTGCCTCAGATAACCGCCAGCACCATCGGCAGAGGGTATGGCTCGAGGGCCGATCTACCGAGGGATTGCGAGACACAGGGGCTACTATCACGCTGGTACAGAGTCATTTGGTGCCAGAGCACAAGCGATCCGGACAGACTGTGGCCGTTAGAGTGGCGGGGGGGGATGTGTACAAAATTCCAACAGCTAAAGTGCATCTTGATTGGGGAGCGGGAAAGGGGGCTGTGAACGTGGGCCTAATGGATAATTTACCTGCCGAAGTACTACTGGGCAACGATTTGGGCCCCATGACTTCTGCCTATGCTCCAGTATGCAACAACGAGGCGGACCCAGTGACTACACGGGCCCAAGCCCGGACGGAGCGAGAGCTCTCACCAGTGCGGGAGACACAGGTAAGACCTACCCCGACCTTGCCTGACAGGTTTGGCCCCATACCCTGGGACACCCCAGATGCTTTCGAGGCAGAGTCTAAGACTGACCCGACCTTACAAAAGTACCGGGAACGAGCAGAGACCGGAGGGGGCGGTGCAGATAACGAAACATTCTTATGGGAAAAAGGGAAACTATACCGCTGGACAGAGAAAAGGGGACAGCGTAGGCGACAGCTGGTAGTGCCCCACAAATACCATCAAGAAATCCTCAAAATAGGCCACGACATCCCCTTAGCAGGCCACCTAGCCGTAACCCGTACCCTACACCGCATTACTCACACGTTCTTTTGGCCAGGGGTGCACGCTGACGTTAGAACTTACTGTAACACCTGCAATGTGTGTCAACGAGTAGGAAGGCGAGGCGATCACCCTAAAGCCCAGCTAGTAAATATGCCCATTGTAGAGGAACCCTTCAGCCGGGTTGCTATTGACCTAGTGGGACCACTGGCTACCCCTAGTCCCTCCGGTAAGCGCTACATTCTTACCGTAGTGGACTACGCTACCAGGTACCCAGAGGCTGTCGCCCTATCCAACATACAAGCGGATACGGTAGCGAATGCACTAGTACAGGTGTTCTCCCGGGTAGGATTTCCAAAAGAAATCCTATCCGACCGAGGCACCCAATTTACGGCTGAATTAACCCAACAACTCTGGCAGGTTTGCAAAATTAAGTCCCTCCTGAGCTCCCCATACCACCCCCAGATGAACGGGCTGTGTGAGAGGTTCAATGGGACCCTCAAGCAAATGCTCAAGACGTTCACTCAGGAATACCAAGACTGGGAACGCTTCCTGCCGCACCTCCTATTTGCTTATCGGGAGGTGCCCCAGGAAACGACAGGGTTCTCTCCCTTCAAGTTGCTCTACGGAAGAAAGGTACGGGGACCCCTAAACCTGATCCGGGAGCACTGGGAGGGAGAGATGGAGGCTGACGGTGTCCCCATTGTGCCATACGTGCTGGAACTCAGGGACCGAATGGAGCAATTAGCCAAATCCGTGCGGGCTAATCTCCAGTTGGCCCAGAGAAGACAGAAAGTATGGTACGATCGGGGGGCCCAAAAGAGAATCTTCACCATAGGACAAAAGGTGTTAGTACTTAAGCCGGTGAAGACAGACAAATTGCAGGCGTCCTGGCAGGGTCCCTACCAGATCGTAGAGAAAAGGGGAGACACCACTTATGTGATAGCTAGCTGCCATGACAACAATCTTAGAAAGACATTCCATGTAAACATGCTCAAGGAATATTTTGAGCGACCAGAGAACGTGACGGCCGTATGTTGTTCCCCTCAGGAAGACCCCGACAGTTTACCCATTCCAGACCTATTAGAAAAGAGTCTCCCCACAGGTATAGTGGCGCAGGTTCAGATAGGGGACCGACTTAGCCCCACTGAAAGGGAGCAGCTCAACCAACTCCTCCAGTCCAAACACCTCACCTTCTCCCCGAAGCCAGGGTACACTATTTTAACCACCCACCAGGTAGATACTCCGGGACAAGCTCCCTTGCGCCAGGCTCCGTACCGAATCCCCGAAGCAGTTAGGACAGGAATGAAGAAGGAGATCGATGAGATGCTCCAGCTCAGGGTAATTGAGCCCTCCGATAGTCCATGGGCCTCCCCAGTTGTCTTGGTGCCCAAGAAAGATGGGACCACCCGGTTCTGCGTAGACTATCGGAGGCTCAATGAAAATACTGTGACGGACGCTTACCCTATGCCCAGGGTAGACAAGCTACTCGATCGTATAGCCAGGGGAAATTACCTGACCACTATTGACCTCTGCAAAGGTTACTGGCAGATTCCCCTGGCCCCGGAGGCTATCCCCAAGTCGGCATTCGTCACCCCATTCGGCTTATATCAGTTTAGGGTAATGCCGTTTGGGATGAAGAATGCCCCAGCTACATTCCAGCGCTTGGTTGGATAGGCTCCTTGATGGCTTCCAGAGTTTTGCTTGCGCCTACCTGGACGACATAGCGATCCACAGTGAGTCCTGGGAGGACCACTTAGCTCATGTGGGAATGGTTCTGGATCAGATCCGGGCTGCTGGCCTGACTCTGAAGCCAGAAAAATGCCACTTTGGAATGGCCGAGGTACAGTACCTGGGTCACCGGGTGGGGTGTGGAAAGCAGCGACCAGAGCCGGCCAAAATAGAAACTGTTGCCAATTGGCCCACCCCCATCACTAAGACTCAGGTCCTAGCCTTCCTGGGCATGGCAGGGTACTATAGACGGTTTGTACCAGACTACAGCACACTTGCCAAACCCCTGACTGACTTGACCAAGAAGAACTTACCTCGACAGCTCCTGTGGTCTCCCCACTGTGAAACGGCTTTCCAGGCTCTCAAAAATGCTCTAATTAACGCTCCTGCCTTGGCGGCCCCAGCCCTTAACAAACGTTTTATCGTCCATACAGATGCTTCCATGTTTGGGCTGGGAGCTGTCCTCAGCCAAGTAGGCGAAGATGGAGGGGAGCATCCAGTTGCCTACATCAGCCGGAAACTCCTGCCCCGCGAAGTCAGCTATGCAGCGGTCGAAAAGGAGTGTTTGGCTTTGGTGTGGGCATTAAAGAAATTGACTCCCTATTTATATGGTCAGGAGTTCACTCTGGTCACCGACCATAACCCGTTGGTGTGGCTGAACCGGGTCTCTGGAGATAACGGCAGGCTATTACGTTGGAGCTTATCGTTGCAACCCTTCAATTTCACCATTACTTACAGACCTGGGAAACAGAATGGCAACGCCGACGGGTTGTCCAGACAAACCGACCTCAGCCCCGCATAACCAGCGGTCTGGACAGCCTTAGTCTGCCCCAAAAAGGGGTCAGACCGTGTCTGCCAGAGTGTTCCACAGAAAGGGAGCACTGTTACAGAAGCATTAGTTATTTTGTTGTGAAGAGCTTATTTCCCAGCAGCAATGCCTGAACCAGCAAGCCAGCGCCTAAGAAGGGCTCCAAGAAAACCGTAACAAGTATCATTTCATAAAGAGTTAACTCTTTTTTTTCAGCTTTTAGAAACTATTGCCTAAATACACATTTGCTGGCCTCAGCTCTAAGTTTAGGGATAACAAATCCCATTGTCTAATCACCTCTGGAGCCAGACTGCTAATTTATAAGATGAACTTGTAAACTTGTTATCTTAAGTACTGTAATCCTATTGTGGCCTGTCAAAGGACAGTGCTCTCTATCTAAATGTGTGATGGGGGATTTTGTGCTTCCCCCCCTCTCCCCCTGGGAGTGCCCTGTGTGCATGTAACCTTAATAAAAAGCAGGCTGGGCATCCCAGTCCTGAGTTCTTGTTTGACCCTCAATCGCAGCGTTGACTCGTTTTTGTGGGCAGAAGGGTATCCTAGCTGTACTGCAGCTAAGGGAGATTATTCTATATTTGCGAGACTCATATAGAATACTATGGAAAGCAGCTTCTCCCCTCTTTAGCAATAGGGATCCAGGCTACTAAGCGGTCCATCTCTCAGCGAGACTAAGGGTAACCGTAACATTCACAGCTTTAACCTTCCCTAGGCTCCTGGGTGTAGATCCGGATCGTCTTCCACTGGATGTGGAAAGAGCACACCGCATTGGCCCTGATAATGGACTCTCTACCACAGCCTCCACCAGACCACGGCAGGTCATCTTTAAGTGCTTAAATTATCAAGAAAAACTAACCTTGCTGAGGGCATACAGATCACATAATGCAGATGTTCTATATGAGGGGAAAAAGCTGCTACTATTCCAGGACTTCTCTGCAGATGTATCCAAGTTGCGCAAAGAGTTTGCACCCTACTGTTCTCAATTGTATAAAGAGGGCAGACAAGTGGCGCTTCTGTATCCTGCTAAGCTCCGGCTACAAACCCCCAGAGGGGATAAGTTCTTCCGTTCCCCCAAAGAACTAAAATCCTACCTAGATGCTGAGAAACCGCATGCTGACACATAACCCAACTCCTACCACTGGACAATCTAAGACCTACTTGGAGTGATGGGTCCTAGACAGGACAACTGTTGCAAGTACAGGGAGGCCTTAGAAACAGGTGCCTTCCCTGATGTGGCCGCTGCTACTTTCCAGGCCACCACATTGCAGGACATGTTCTTATCTCAGGAATGGACCCTCCTGTGGATGACCATCCACAACTCTGAACCCCTTGGTTCGCTAAGGGACATGTTATTTAAAATTACTGTTGATGTTTACTATGTTTTTATATTTAGTTTGTTCTCCTCTTTTCTCACTCCTGAAGCAGGTGGTTTACATGCTCTAATTAAGGGATACCTTTTTCTCATACACATAGGAATTGATATATGCATTAACCTCTCTTCTTTTTTAGCAGGAAGTTTGTGGGCTGTGTTCGGCGGATGGGTGAACCGGAGACTGACAATTAGACCTGTGACCAATACACTGCACTTGTTGCCATTCACCAGTGGTGTCCGTAAGTCCTTCTCTGTATTACACCCCACACTGAGTTCTACACATGTTGGGGCCCCCCTCCTACACACTAACAAACAGATCTGCTGTGCCCACCTCCTTAGTGACTACTCAAATGACTGGGACACTTAATGTGATATCTTGGAATGTAGGGGGTATAACATCCCCAGCCAAACGAAGCAAAATTCTCCAACACCTAAAATCGCTGCACGTAGACATTGCACTATTGCAAGAGACACATCTCACTGCGGAGGAACATGAAAAACTAAAAATTAGATGGGTTGGGCAAATCCTATACTCACCATCTGAGGGGAGGAAGCGTGGGGTGGCAATCCTAATACACAAGCAATTACCCATAACATTTTCCAACACAAAGATTGACAAGCAGGGTCGCTACATTTTCACTTTGCTTCACATAGACACACATACTTTTCAATTATGTAACGTTTATGGCCCAAACCATTCTGACCGACTTTTCTGGTCATCCTTGCAATCCCTCATAGCCCAACACTTGGAATCTCCAGTAATAGTGGGGGGGGGGACTTCAACATGGCACAGGCATACCCGCTAGATAGGTTTCTTGATCCATCCCAACCCAATACAACAGGGAGGGGAATACATTCCAAACACAAACATGAAACACAAATAATATCTATGTTTAGAGATGGACTGGGGCTACAGGATCTGTGGAGATCTCAACACCCTGATCAAAGGGATTATACGTGTGTCTCTAAGACACACCACACCCTCTCCCATATAGACTTTTTCCTCACTTCCCCGCAAATCACTCCAAACATAATAAACACATCTATTCTCCCAATCACAATATCAGATCACGCCCCCATAAGAATAAAGCTTCAGCCTTTTAGAACTGAATCTACTAAAAAGACATGGAGGTTCCCATCCTACCTGTACACTAATGCAGATTTTAGACAACACCTGAAGGCGTTTTGGCTGGAATATACTTTTGACAATGGACAGCATAGGGACAATCTTGACCTGTTTTGGCATGCCTCTAAGGCAGTTATAAGAGGTAAAATCACTGCATACACAGCACACCATTTTCAGTCTAAAACAAAAATCACTACACGGCTCCTTTCAGAGCTAACTAATGCCTACAACATCTATCTAACTAACCCTACAGCAGCGAATCGCCAGAAATACTATGACGCCAAGAAAGAGAGAGACACACACTTGCACATTCTTGACCACAAGTTCAATCTGCACAGACAGGGTAGGTTTTACCGCCACGGCAACAAAGCTGGCAAGCTGTTAGCAAATCTGGTAAGACTTCATACGCCTCAATCCATCATAGCTGCAATTAAGTCTGGAGCACACCTTAAGACAAATACCAAGGACATAATGGAGGTATTTACAGATTATTACAAATCTCTATACACTAAACAGATCATAAACGAAGAAGACAAACACACATTTTGGCACAGTGTTACAGTACCTCGACTTTCTGAAGCTCAAAAAGACAGTCTTAATGCCCCCATACATGTACAAGAAGTGATACGCGCCATTGGTAGTTCAAAATTAGGGAAAGCTGCAGGTCCAGATTCACTCCCAATAGAGTACTATAAGAGTACTATAAGTAATTAACATCAGGAAAACGCTAGCTGTCATATCCCACTACAATAACTCATACTACCATGACTTTCAAAGACCCAATACAGACGCATGCCTTCTCGCCATTGACGCTGAGAAGGCGTTTGATAGAATAGAATGGGATCACCTCTACACCTCCTTAGAAAAATTTGGCATATCTGGGAACTTCCTCAATGTAATCCAACAATTGTATACCTCGCCCTCTGCTTCGGTAATTGTCAATGGCCAAACATCCCCTTCATTCCTACTGGAAAGGGGGACTAGACAGGGGTGTCCCCTGTCCCTGTTGCTCTTTGACTTGGCGATAGAACCCTTGGCATGTCACATTCGCCAAAGTAGCGAAGGCCTGAAAATTCATAGACAAATCATACACTTATCACTCTACGCCGACGACCTTCTTCTATATGTTCCTAACCCTCACAACAATATACCCAAACTGTTACATAAATTAACTAAATTTGGTGCCATATCAGGCTACAAAATAAATATAGATAAATCGGAACTCACATGGCTACTCAATACCCAAAAAATCCCACTACAAGACATTGACCTGAAAATAACTGCAGGCCACTTCACATACCTAGGGATCCATCTACACGTCGACACTAACAAATTATACCACCTAAACATAGGCAAAATAATAGCCCTCATCCAAAACCAAGTGAAAGGTTGGAGAAACCTCCCACTGTCACTCACAGGTAGAATCCAACTTTTAAAAATGATTATCCTACCAAAACTGCTATACCCCCTCCAGATGCTTCCTATCTTGCTAACAAAGAAAGATTTAAGTGAATTGGCAACCTTGTTTGGCACGTTTGTCTGGCGACATGGGAAGCCAAGGATTAACAGATTACACTTAGCAATGCCAATCGGTTCAGGTGGAGTTAGTCTCCCAAATCTTAAATGGTACAACTGGGCATCCTTGGTGAAGGTGATTGTGGGCTGGTTGGCACACTCAGATTATTTCTGTCACCCAGTGGAAAAAGAATTACTAGCTCCCACACATCCTGCTTTTTTGCCACACACCCCGCTACCATCCCTTCCCCCACAAATCAAGCAAAACATACTATTTAGAGATCCACTGAGGGCGTGGGCCAGGCTTTGTAAAACATGGGGGATGACATTTACATTTAGTAAATACCTACCTCTTCAAGGTAACCCCAACTTCATACCTGGATACACGACAGCTGTCTTTAAAGACTTGGAACGTCAGGGATTGACAATGGTGGCACAACTGATTAACCCCGCAACGCATCAAATAATTCCTTTCCCAGACCTACAAGCACAATATAATCTCCCTGGCGCATACAGGTTTGCCTACTTTCAGAGCCGACATTATGTTCAAAGTCTATTAACAGAGGGCCTAGCATCCTTAGCTGTCCCCAAAATTGTTACTCTCTGTACTTTGGCCTCTCAGGGAACACACTCTATCACGCCCATTTATAAACTCATAATGACACATAATGAGACGCAAACAATGCAGAGTATTACACTCAAGTGGCAGGGACAGGGGATTCCGGAGGTCACACAAGACCATATCACGCACAGCATATTGGCAGTCAGGACAGCCACACTATCCTCTTACCTACGTGAATCTCAAATAAAATTACTACATCAAGCATACATAACTCCCAAAATCAGATCAAAATGGGTGAAAGACGCTGTAGATGAATGCCCCAAATGCTCAATACCCACCCCAGATATGGTACACCTGGTTTGGGGCTGCCCCAAGGTGCAGAGATTTTGGGGCAAGGTTACATTCTGGCTGTCCAAGATACTTAAAACTAACATAAAATTGACAGCAGCACAGGTACTCTTCTTCCAGGACACCTCCATAACGCATAACCGTCAAAGATTTCTAAACTTAGTTGTGCTGATGGCCAGGAAATTAATTCTACAATACTGGGTCAGAACTTGAGAACCTCCTTTTAAAAAGCTTACCCATGCATTATACCAACAGCTATTGATAGAACATGCAGACACCCAGGGGGGCCGTGAAGCTAGAGTAAAGGCATTTATAACTAAATGGGAGGCATATTTACTTTACCTGCCAGATGGTCTAAGAAAAAATCTAATACAGCCCTTTCAACATTCTGCATTCATCCTAAATGAAAACCTACATGGTCGCTGGTGCCTGCAGGGACTTGACTTAGACACATGATGGATTACACTGACATTATATAGACTATAGCCCGGGCGAGGCAACTCCCTGACTGTGACTGCACCCATCCGCCGACACGTGCATTTTCCTATGGAAGGGACACTCGATTCATTAGGTTTAATTACCACTGTTATTGTACTAATCACTATTTCAGTTTCCACTTCTTGAGTGAGGACACTGAGCACGACCAAAGGAGGAGAAACATATACTGTTGTAAGTCAATCTATAACCAGATGTTGGCAGGTACCTTTATGTAATCTATGATATGATGCCTTCAGGCCTCAACCCCGCCCTTTGGTCGCCATTAACCACTAATTGTTGTTTTAATGTTGTACTTGTTTATGTTTTATGGTTATATATGAGGATTGGCTACGCCACACAGCTCAAGAAGCAAACTTATCGGACTCAAAACTAACTCACCTATATTGTTGAAACTGTATACTGTTGCTTACACTAAGCTTTATGATGATTGTAATTGCATAATGTTGTGTGGAGCTGTCCAAGCTCCTCTTTAAAAATTTCAAAAATAAAGTTTAAAAAAACAAAACAAAAAACTTTCATAATACAGATAGATCATGTAATTTAAAACAGCTTTCCAATTTACTTCTATTATCTAAATTATTTTTATATGCACTCTTTCTGATGCACCAGCCCTACTGAGCATGTAAAAGAGTTCACCAAATATATACGTATATGCATTTTGTGATTGGCTGATTGTTGTCACATGATGCAGTGCATCTAACTAACTTTATTTCTTTTATGCATTTATTGATTATGCTATTTTACTATGTTTAGTGGTCCATTAATGGACCTGTTCTAATCTGCAAAGATGCCCATCCTTTGACATGTGATGGCAACAGTAGCTGCCATGTGGACCACATCCCTACAGATGTAGAGTTCCTGGCACGAATTACAGATTAGAATTGCATTTTGTAACAAAAACTTATGTTCCCTGCCTGAATAGTAATACAGTAATCTTCCTTTTAAATTCCTGTTGGTGTGCTTGACTGAAATTCAAACCCTAAATGTGACCCCCAAATCCTTTAGCACAATTTAACATTGATATCCAGGCCCCACAGATTGAATATAAACATTGCAATTTTAAAAATCCTATTAAAAACAGGGGAACTTTCATTCAAAGTTTAAATTTCACCGGTTTTGTTAAAATACTTAATTTTCTTCTTGAAAGCTGGAGCAGCGATACCCCGCCTGCTGCTCGTCTCTTCATATGTCATAATTGAAGAACCCCGCTTCCTCCAATCACGGATTCCCCCCCAGAGCAAACATTGCCTGAGGCCATGCCATGATTGGAGGAAGCCGGATTCTTCATTTATGACGTATGAAGAGATTAGCGGCAGGCGGGGGACAGCTGTTCTGGTTTTCAAGAAGAAAAGGTAAGTATTTTAACAAAACCGGTGAAATGTAAACTTTGATGAATGAAAGTGCATCTGTTTTTAATAGGATTTTTAAAAACCCGGCACACATTCGTCAAAGTTTACATTCACTTTAACCCTAACTGCAAATTATCTTATTAATCACAACCCCCCAACTCCAATTAATCTGTTTTTAAAACCACCTAACGTAAACCCCACCATAACCTAAACAAGAGTTATGTCTAAGAATTGGCACTATGTATTCTATATTAAAGGGACACAATACCAGTCCCATAAGAAATATTAGATCATTCATATACACACTTACCTTACAAATACACCTAATAACCTCTTTTCTGCTAATTTGAGATTTTTTTTCTTTATTGAAAGAGAATAAATCCCACTGAGGGTGTGAGTGTCAATCTTTTCCCTAGTTTTATCTGAATTATTTTAAAGGTTCCTCTATATACAATTACTTGGCAATCCTTACCAATTACTCCTTTTACCTAATCAGGACTATGAATCATCAGCTATTAGATACAAATAAGCAAGCACAAATTTCTGAAAATTATAGTTACTGTAAGTATCAAGATGTCACTAAATAGTAGCAGGTCAAGTATAATCCAGTAAATAAAATGAAGCCACTGCAAAAACAAAACAAAAACTAATTTTGTGTAGTGGATATATTATAGCAATTTGCATAGGATCTAGGTCACTTTCGGGTAGATTATGAGTTGTGCGTTAGGCTTAAAAAGCAGCGTTAAGAGGTCCTAACGCTGCTTTTTAACGCCTGCTGGTATTACGAGTCTTGAAGGTACAGGCTCACCGCTCACTTTTTTGGCCAGACTTGGAAATACCGCAAATCCACTTACGTAAATTGAGTATCCTCTTTTTTCAATGGGACTTGCATAGCGCCAGTATTTCGAGTCTGCCAAAAAGTGAGCGGTAGACCCTCTCCTGTCAAAACTGGTAACGCATTCTAAAGTCAGAGTTTTACACTACAATGCTGTAGCATAAAACTCTTAACTAAAGTGCTAAAAAGTACACTAACACCCAAAAACTACCTATTAACCCCTAAACCAAGGCCCTCCCACATTGCAAACACTTAAAACATTTTTTAACCCCTAATCTGCAAAACCGGACATCGCCACCACTATAATAAATATATTAACCCCTAAACTGCCGCACTCCCGCCTAGCAAACATTGGTTAAATATTATTAACCCCTAATCTGCCTAATATTATTAACCCCTAATTATTAACCCCTAATCTGCCTAACATCGCCGACACCTACCTACATTTATTAACCCCTAATCTGCCGCCCCAACGTCGCCGCCACTATACTAAAGTTATTAACCCCTAAATCTAAGTCTAACCCTAACCCTCCATAGCTTAAATATAATTAAAAGAAATCTAAATATAAATTACTATCATTAACTAAATTATTCCTATTTAAAACTAAATACTTACCTATAAAATAAACCCTAAGCTAGCTGCAATATAACTAATAGTTACATTGTAGCTAGCTTAGGGTTTATTTTTATTTTACAGGCAAGTTTGTATTTATTTTAACTAGGTACAATAGTTATTAAATAGTTATTAACTATTTAATAACTACATAGCTAAAATAAATACAAATTGACCTGTAAAATAAAACCTAACCTAAGTTACACTAACACCTAACATTACACTATAATTAAATTAATTCCCTAAATTAAATTCAATTAAATAAAATTAGCTAAAGTACAAAAAAACAAACACTAAATTACAGAAAATAAAACAAATTACAAGATTTTTAAAATAATTACACCTAATCTAATCCCACTAACAAAATAAAAAAGCCCCCCCAAAATAAAAAAAGCCCTACCCTACACTAAATTACAAATAGCGCTTAAAAATACCTTTTGCGGGGAATTGCACCAATGTAATCAGCTCTTTTACCTGTAAAAAATTACAAATCCCCCCCAACATTAATACCCACCACCCACACAACCAACCCTACTCTAAAACCCACCCAATACCCCCTTAAAAAAACACTAACCCCTTGAAGATCACCTTACCGGGAAAAGTCTTCATCCAACGGGCTGAAGTCCTCAATGAAGCCGGGAGAAGTCTTCATCCAAGCCAGGCGAAGTGGTCTTCCAGACGGGCAGAAGTCTTCATCCAGACGGCATCTTCTATCTTCATCCATCCTGCGCGGAGCGGGTCCATCTTCAAGACATCCGAGGCGGAGCATCCTCTTCATCCGACGGATAACACTGAATGAAGGTTCATTTAAATGACGTCATTCAAGATGGCATCCCTTCAATTCCGATTGGCTAATAGAATTCTATCAGCCAATCGGAATTAAGGTAAAAAAAAATCCTATTGGCTGATGCAATCAGCCAATAGGATTGAAGTTCAATCCTATTGGCTGATCCAATCAGCCAATAGGATTGAGCTGGCATTCTATTGGCTGTTCCAATCAGCCAATAGAATGCCAGCTCAATCCTATTGGCTGATTGCATCAGCCAATAGGATTTTTTCTACCTTAATTCAGATTGGCTGATAGAATTCTATCAGCCAAATGGAATTGAAGGAACGCCATCTTGGATGACGTCATGGAGGACCACTTCGCCCGGCTTGGATGAAGACTTCTCCCGGCTTTGTTGAGGACTTCGGCCTGGTTGGATGAAGACTTCTCCCGGTAAGTGTTATGTTTTTTTAAGGGGGTATTGGGTGGGGATTTGGAAAAAATTTTACAGGTAAAAGAGCTGATTACTTTGGGGAAATGCCCCGCAAAAGGCCCTTTTAAGGGCTATTTGTAATTTAGTGTAGGGTAGGGCTTTTTTTATTTAGGGGGGGCTTTTTTATTTTGTTAGGGGGATTAGATTAGGTGTAATTAGTTTAAAAATCTTAATTTAGGGAATTAATTTAATTATAGTGTAGTGTTAGGTGTAATTGTAACTTAGGTTAGGTTTTATTTTAAAGGTACTTTTGTATTTATTTTAGGTAGTTAGTAAATAGTTAATAACTATTTACTAACTATTCTACCTAGTTAAAATAAATACAAACTTGCCTGTAAAATAAAAATAAACCCTAAGATAGATAAAATGTAACTATTAGCTATATTGTAGCTAGCTTATGGTTTATTTTATAGGTAAGTATTTAGTTTTAAATAGGAATATTGTACTTAGTGATAGGAATATTTATTTTGATTTCTTTTAATTATATTTAAGTTAGGGGGTTTAGGGTTAGACTTCGGTTTAGGGGTTAATAACTGTAATATAGTGGCGGCGACGTTGGGGGCGGCAGATTAGGGGTTAATAAGTGTAGGTAGGTGGCAGAGACAGAATAGAGGTTAATAAATATAATGTAGGGTTCGGCGATGTTGGGGGCAGCAGATTAGGGGTTCATAAGTATAATGTAAGTGGCGGCGGTGTCCGGAGCGGCAGATTAGGGGTTAATAATTATAATGTAGGTGTCGGCGATGTTGGGGGCGGCAGATTAGGGGTTAATAAGTGTAAGATTAGGGGTGTTTAGACTCGGGGTTCATGTTAGGGTGTTGGGTGTAGACATAAAATGTATTTCCCCATAGGAATCAATGGGGCTGCGTTAAGGAGTTTTATGCTGCTTTTTTGCAGGTGTTAGACTTTTTTTCAGCCGGCTCTCCCCGTTGATTCCTATGGAGAAATCGTGCACAAGCACGTTACCCCAGCTCACCGCTAACGTAAGCAGCGCTGGTGTTGGAGTGCGGTAATGAGCAAAATTTTGCTCAACGCTCACTTCTTGTCTTTTAATGATGGGTTTGTAAAAACCCGTAATACCAACGCTGCAGGTAAGTGAGCGGTGAGTGAAAACTGCTCGTTAGCACCGCACAGCCTCCAACGCAAAACTCGTAATCTGGGCCTTTGTTTTTTAATGAACTCTGTATTTGGCACTTTTGATAATCCAATGTAAATAAACATTCAATTATTTTCTCTGCTATTTTCTATAATTTTTTTGTAGTCTCTTTTCCTGCTTCTTGGGGGTCGATTTATTAATGGCTGGTGGACATGATTCACTGTTGCGGATCATGTCCGCCAGACATCTCTGATGAACTGCTTGTGCAAATTGCAATGCCGCCCCTGCAGATTTGCGGCCAATTGGCCGCTAGCAGGGGTTGTGAATCAACCTGATCATACACGATCGGGCGGATTGATGTCCACAGCCTCAGAGGCAGCGGACAAGTTAAGGAGCAGCAGTCTTAAGACCGCTGCTTCTTAACTCCTGTTTCCGGTGAGCCAGAAGGCTTGCGCAGAAACAGGGGTATTTGGCCCCACTCGGGCCATGATAAAAATCGGCCCCATGATCTCCTCCCAATGTCAGTTGTACACATGTTAGACTTCATCCGTACTGTGTATAGATAATTAGTGAGCTCAGGTCAAGGGTGAAAATGTTTTTTTTTGTTTTACCGCTGCTGTCCATTCATTTTTAGCAATGCCTTGGAATGTCTAACTCTTCCCAAGACACGCCCAACACTTGCTATATGTGTTGATATATTTCCCTTGCGTGGTAACGGCTTTTCCTGTCAGAGTCTAAAGCTGTATTTATAAAAGACAAAACACACTTTAAACACATTTGGGGTCGGAAAATTAGTCTTTTCTCGTTACAATCATTAACTGAATTGGATACCAATAGACTCACATTGGAAGACACATTCATAAGACAACATGAAACACTTGATATCAGTGACATTTTTCTTCTTATGGAATGAACACTAATCAAGGAATACTGTACTTGGTGGGAAAAGAGGGCCCTGGAGAAGTACTTATTGCTAGAACTTATACCGAGAGGCTTACGCCTCAACAAATTTCCTACCTTTCAAGTTGATGATTGTGATTTTATAACTGAATGGAATGCAGCTCTTTCTGATTGTAGTTCTTATGGGTCTTATCATTAAGTTTAAAGATAAACAGCTTACCAAGATCAGGGAAGATTTAGCTGGTGTACAAGTACAACTAAATGAATTTATTGATCACCCAAAATATAATGATCTTGATAAAGTCTTAAAAGAGAGTGTGGATAAGTTTAGAATACAACTAGACAACTTTAAACTTCGCAAGTTTAATTGTGATAATGAGGACTATATTAATAATAAAGTCTATGTATGGCATTCTAACACTAAGAGTAACAGACAGAAAAGAAGGTGGGCTAATAACAAACAGAAACATTCAGGTTCTGAAAAGAAAGTTACCTTTTCTGACTCTGAACATTCTGACAATGATTTCTCAGGACACTCTAGCAGAAGTGGCTCGTATGACCCATCAGATGATGAAGTTTTAGTTGTTAGGCCAAAACAAATAATTAAAACAACTCGCACTAAAACTGATTATACACAGTCAAGGACTGAACCAGTAATAACCAGGAATCAGAGTCAGAGAGATAAAAGTAATGACAGCTCAGATATGAGGCGTAGAGAATTTCTAAGTGAGGATGTAAGTGATAGTGCTACAACAAGTATGCAAGTTAAATCTTGCTTGAAGACCAATAGTCAACCTACCCAGTCCCCTTTAGGACAGGTAGGGATGGAAACAGAAGGGGGAGGAGGAAAAGGAAAAAACATAGGAAGAGGACAAAGAGGTCGCAGAGGCAGGGGACAATACAACAAGTACCGCATATGAAAATAATCAATCTATCTAGCTCTACATTAAATGATAATGAAATCTCTGTACTAGGTCTGGGTTTATGCTTTGTCCCTAGTGGTACGTTTAATCTCTTTGAGACCATTATAGACGTAAATAGTTTGGTCAGAGATTTAACTCTTAGAAAATACTTTTGGGGCAAGGATTTCCCAGACACTGATACTAGAGATATAACAGACACTGATTTGTGGTACAGTCATGATGAGTTGAGTCCCATTATGAATATAACAGATTTCAGTGAAGCATGTGACTATTTCTCGCTTCATGATTTAAACTATGAATCTAACATTCAGAATAGTTTTATGAAGAGTAACCACATTGGGTATAAACCAAAATCAGTTTTTTATCCGACCAAAGATAGAGGTCCCTTTCTTGTAGCCTTCCACCGAAGGGTGGAGGAAGACTTGCTGAGTTTGTCCAAATACCACAGTGCATCCCCCCTAATCTTACTCAGGAACAAAAACTTGCTATTGATGCTCTAAGTAAGAGGAATGATATAGTCATTAGATTAGCCGACAAGGGGGAAAGCATTGTGGTATTGGACAAATCCTATTACATAGGTGAAGCAGAGTGACAAATTAATGATACAAATGTCTATCTTCCACTCCCTAGTGATCCCACTAGTGTCTTCAAGTTACAGTTTTTGGAGTTGCTGGATGATGGGCTGCATGAAGAGATTATAGATCAGGATACTTTTGATTATTTATTTGTCAATTCTCCAGTCATCCCTATCTTCCACCACCTCCCCAAGGTGCACAAATCCTTGGAGGAGGTGAAGGGAAGACCTATCATTTCTGGAATTGGTTCCCTCTTTGAGAGGATGTCAGGCTGGGTTGAATCACTTCTCCAGCCCATCATCCAGTAACTTCCGTCTTTTTTGAAAGACACTACACATTTACTTACATGTCTCCAACATCTAACATGGAGCAGTGAATGCTCATGGCTGACAGTAGATGTAGTTGGGCTCTACTCTTGCATTCCACACACTTTTGGAGTAGAAGATGTTAAAATCTCCTTAGATTTGTATAGCAATTATGACACCAAATTAAAGAACTATATTTTGAAAACATTGGAATTTCTATTGGTTCAGAATTCCTTTAAATTCGGTGAATCTTTCTTTCTCCAGAGGCGTGGGACTGCTATGGGCGCTAAATTTGCCCCCGCCTACGCAAATATATTTATGGGTTGGTGGGAGAGGTCCCACATCTTTGGAGAGAGAAATCCATACAGACATTGCATCCGATCATATAAAAGATATATAGACAATCTTCTTTTTATATGGTCGGGAAGTGAAGATGACATGAGGAATTTTATTCTTTATTTGAATGATAATCATGTCAATTTACAGTTCACCTTCACTTCTGACAAATTCAAAATTGCTTACCTAGATCTCTATCTAATAGGGGATATACCCTCATCACGAATTACAACTACTTTATACAGGAAGCCCATAACATCAAACACAATTCTTCACGCAAGATCCTGCCACCCCAAACATACTGGCTTTGGGGTGGCCAAGGGACAATTCATAAGACTCAAAAGGAATTGTTCAGCAGACAGTAACTTTCAAAGGGAATCTGAGATTTTGAAACAACAACTCTTGGAAAGAGGCTATTTGAAAAAAGTAATAAATAGAGCTTTTCTTGAAGTCAATCGTAGTGATAGGAATACTATGCTACAACAGAATAGGATTAAGATCAGTACAGGGTTCGACTTTGAAACCAAATTTCATTACTATGTTTAGTCCCCAGTTTAGAGAAATTTGCGGTATTATCAATAAACACCTCCCAGTACTAACAGGTGAGGATAGCTTGAAAGATATAGCAAAGGATGGTGTAAATTTCTAGAAAGGGTCGTACAATAGGCAATTTGGTAGCTCCAAGTATGCTGAAAAAAACGACATCAGGAAGCAGTTGGTTACATATTAAAGGTCACTTTAAATGTCATTTCTCCAGTTGCATTGCCTGCAGCCATGCAACCGTGACAGATAGATTTCAGTCTCGAAGTACACAGAGAGTTTTTTTATCTTCGAGCTGTACCAACTGTCGCACTACTTATGTTGTATATCTAGCTGAATGTGTCCAATGCAACAGTGTCTACTTTAAATATTGCTCAT
>NC_069505.1:65459185-65484185 GCF_027579735.1 Bombina bombina
ATGGTTTGCAACTTTTCTCTATATACAATATAAGAATATTTATACCTCTGTTGCACTGCACACTTACAATTAATTATTGTTATTCTGTAAGTCTGAGGAAGGGGTTAAACTCCCAGAAAACGTTCACTTTTTGAGGAATAAAATTGTGATACAAGTCCTGGTGAGCCCACCCTTTTTACAATTGTATGTACAATATATATATATATATATATATATATATATATACACACATACACACACACACATATATATACACACACATATATACATACACATACACACATATATACATACACAGTTGTGCTCATAAGTTTACATACCCTGGCAGAATTTATGATTTCTTGGCCATTTTTCAGAGAATATGAATGATAACACAAAAAACTTTTCTTTCACTCATGGTTAGTGTTTGGCTGAAGCCATTTATTATCAATCAACTGTGTTTACTCTTTTTAAATCATAATGACAACAGAAACTACCCAAATGACCCTGATCAAAAGTTTACAATAATTATTCACTGTTTGTCTGAGGACGGGTTGGTTTACCCAAAAACGTTCACGCTAATAAAGTGACAATTCTATATTTCAAAACACCTTTGGAGTGCACTTTTTCTGGAGATATATGTATGTATGTATGTATGTATATATATACACATATATATATATATACACAGTATATATATATATATATATATATATATATATATATATATATATATATATAAATATATATATATATTCTGCACTCCAACCTCTCTTCTCTTTCTGTAATGCCTGGGTGACTCCTCAATCACTCTTTATAAGTATCCATATAAAAAATAGAGGGCACTCACAGGTCTTTTTATAGTTGATTGAATATTTATTAATCAAAAAAATTACATAATTCAGGTCGACGTTTCGGCTCCACAATTGAGCCTTTGTCAAGACTTAGACGGAGCGATATATAAAAAGTTCATACCTTTATTTTCTGTATAACAAAACACACAACGTTCACTGTCTTAGTGATTACCAGGAGACACAGGTGCTAACGGAAGGTGACGTCAGCTGACGCGTTTCACGCCTTCCTGGCGCTTTGTCAAAGATGTATGGTGGGGGGTGTGATGGCTACTTATAATCCTGTTGGATTAAGTTCCGCCTCCCCTACAAAAAGATCACCGATACTTGGATACCTCAGCGTATATAACAAATACAAAGTATAGTTAGATAATATTAAGAACACTGTATATGTTGCAACTAAAAAGTTATTATACAACCAAAAACAGGATGCATTAGACTAAATCACTTCTGCAATGTAGCAATGAGCTAGCTGAACGATACCACTTATTTGAGGAATTCATGCTTAAATAGTTGTATTCGGAGTCATTATAGCTGTATAGTTTACTTATTAATGTTTATATAACTGTCACTTTAATCTTCTTATTTTAATTTAAATTAAAATTATAACTATAGCTCAAATTACTAGTCGGCAGAAAAGAAATGGAAAGAATGTAAGCCGTTGATATAGTTGCAACATAGTTACTAAAACCAAGCAAAACTTCACGCCTGTCTATATACTAAACCAGTATATTAAATATGTTACTTGTAATAAAATTCGACCTTGTGTACAGCAGTAGTTGAGGACCAACATAAGTTGATTAATCTAGAGATGGACTACTTGTATATTATTTTCCTTGGTAGAGATCTATGTCCCATCTGGAATGTATTCCTTTGGGTTCTTTAGTCCCCAAATTAAATATCCATTCGGCCTCTCTATCTAACAGGCTTCTGAATCTATCTTCTCCTCTACTGTTATATGGTATGAAATCAATTGCCTGAAATTTAAAGGCATTTTTATTCTCAAGGATATTGCCATGTTTAGAGTAATGTTTAGCAATTGGAGTTTTCGGTGGATGTCTTTCTAGTGAAGTGAGATGTTCACGTATTCTGTCTTTCAAAAAACAACTTGTACAGCCTGCGTATTGTTGTTTACATATCTGACATGTAATTAAATAAACAATGTATTTGGAGCAGCAGTCTAACCTATGGTTAATAGTGTAGCTTGTGTTTGTAGTTGTGGAGGTAAAGGTTTCCCCTACACTGCAATGTTGTCATACATTGCAAGGGTGCTTGCCACACCTGAAAAAAAAAAACATGTTTCCTTTGACATTTTTTGATGACTCTTGTAAACATATTGAGTTATCTTGCTGCCTACTGTTGGAGCCTTTCTAGATACAAATTTGATGCCATTAGTTAGACATTCCTTTAATTTGTCACCTAATCTAAGTATTTCTAAATTGTTGTTGAGAAAGAGAAAGAGAGATAGATACACACATATATACCGCGTCACTCAAGTACCATAGCCTTTTGCTTACTATTGCTCTAGTCCCCCTCTCAATATGTTATGGTCTAGAACCACTCACTTGCACATCTCCCTTCTCTATCTCCTGCAATCTCTCCTTTTTTCATCTTTTAATCTGCCTACTTTGATTTTGGTTCTGTCCTTTTAAAAATTAATATTTTGATTGAATATAAAAGCATCTCAAACACAGTTACATAGGAAAAACAAGCAATACACATTCTTACCCTGGCTCTCTTTTCCCCATGCCTGTATCCAGCCCTTGCCCCTCTGTATGCCCCCTGTCAGCCTCTCATATTTAGCTGATCTCTTATCTCCTACTGGCATCCTGTAGGCTGCTAAGGAATTATAAATTGCTGAGCACAGAAATCCTGCTCACATTCCTTCTGGACATAACAGAAATATGTAAAGTTCTTATGCTGACAGAATGAAGATTGATAAATGTTATTGATTTTTGCAGGAAAATGTTAATGTTGGAAACGGTGCCCAAAAAAACTAGGCCAGGCATTAGCAGAGATTATTATCCTTCTCCAGACTCCCTACTGATGTGTTCAGACGTAATAATGTCGGCTTTTTTCTGAATGTCAATTACTCCCTCCAGAAAATAGATCAGCAAATAAAACATATTTCATTATCATGAACCACTAGTGAACAAAAAAGAGACAGAATGAGTCATCGAAGCTACAGCTCGTGCGCAGTGTCCACTCAACCGTATCCTGCATACCTGGCACTTATCAGCAGCAGAAATCAGTACACAGCCAGCAACAGTGGGATTTAACTTATGGTGAAAAAAAGCTGCATTTAACTCCTTGGCTGACAAAATATTTTGTAATACATGGAAGAGAGCCCAATAAAAACAATATTAATTACATTGACTATAAGTATTAAACAGGAATATAGTTAGTACCTACAGTGTACATAATAAATAAGTATTGAAATGTGCTATAGAGCAGTAAAATTGCATTAGACTATATTAAAAAAATAGATAGCAACACAACGGTTTGCGCAAAAAAAGTAGATTAGAGCTATTGTTATAAATAAAATAACGTATGTTATATCTCAGTATATTGATTAACAAATAAAATATAGGTGGTTTACTGGCTCTGTAACTGCACTCTGCATAGGGATATCGACTTCCAGTGGGGGGCTCTCCAAGATGGCTGCAAGTTTTCATGGCTCTGTGGAAAACTTCCTTGAATAACTATTTTACAGCTAACATCCTAAGCTATCCGCATCTCCCTTGCAGCGGATAGAAGTCACGTTATCACTTCTACCCCGGAAAGCATATTTACTTATTTCCCCTGTAACGTAGATAGAACAACTAATCCTCGAATTGTAACTGAAGTGTGGACCTTACTACAGCACCTACTAACTCCCAAGTTTAGAACAATGCACAGAGAAAGAAAATACCCTATCTACAATAGCAGATCTCTCCTCCTATTCTAGGTTTACTCTGGCGGACAGTGCCTGCTTTACACAAGAGATTTAGACTTCTCAGTATAACAGCCCTCTCTAGCAAAGTCAAGAATGACCACAATTGTGACCGAGTTGACAAGAATCTTGATGCCAACATTTGATCGTCTCCTCCAGCAATATCAACATCTGCAGTCAGAGCTGAGGAAGCTAAATCAACTGAAAAGCATAAGCTTCTCAGCCACGTGGGTGGCTACATCTTTACCGCAATGTGTCTGTTCTGAGCTGCCTGAATCTGGCCTTAAAGAGGAAACACAGTAATACGGCAATACCTCACTGCATTTTTGCAACCTACAGAGCCATGTGGGAACTCCTGACAACCGCAAGTTAAAGAACTTGATTCTGAGCATGCTACCCCAGCTGCCATGATCACTTTCTCCAACAAGCCAACAATTGAGTTGAAAAGGGACTTTGGGATGACCGCAGTGAATCACTACTCCCAAATATGATATAGGTGGCAAGATTCTCAGCTTCTGCAATTTCTGGCACACACATTACAGATGCACGGTCTGCTCCAAAGGGACAGTGCTTGCGCCAGCCAGAAACAGTATGTTTGTGTCAACCGGGATCCTATGTCGCAGAACTGTGACCCCTTGCTGAGCAGAGTGGGATTCAAATAAGTCATAGACCTCTTTGCTTCAGACTATCACATTAAATAAATGTGTACACTCAAAATATTGAATATACAGCTGAAAAGATGATATAATGTTGATAATGTGTATGTATATATTCAATGTAAACTGAATAAAAAACTAAAACTGCTATTAGTGATGTGCCAATATATAAACGTGCTAAATAAAAACTAAAATAATAACTATGTATAAGATAGTGTAATATATTGCTATATATATATATATATATATATATATATATATATATATATATATATATATATATATATATATGACTATGTATGGGATAATGTAATATAATTGGGCAAAAAATATATATATAAACCTCATAAAAATGCCGCAGTGTCTATGACTTCATTCAAGCCATCAGGATACAATGACCCAAATTTATATATCCAGTAAGTTTCTCGCTGGCGGAGCTTAGACATTCTATTTTGTGTTTGATAAAAGGGATGCTTTCTAATGGTGTAATTTTCATTAGACACTTATTGGTGCCATGTACTGCAGTATGATGTTTAGAGGTGCTGTATTTATCTAAACCTCTCAGAATGCATCTCAAATGTTCTGACCATCTCTGTCTCACTTTCCTACAGGTACGGCCTATATATTGTAGGCCACATAAACACGTAATACAACGAACTATATAGATGGAATTACAAGTCATTCTTTGTTTTAATTCAAAAGTTTCTCCAGTGCTATTAGATGTAACAATTTTGACACCATTAGTGATATATTTACACATATGGCATCTAATATTGTTGCATCTATATGACCCTACTTGAGATTCATGCATACAAGTGAAGTTGAATCTAGAGCTTATTTTATTTAAAGATGAACCTTGTTTACTCATCACTACCTTACTTGGTGCCAGTTTCTCTTTTAAGGTAGGTGCCCTTCTAAAAGTGCAACTGGGATTTTCTTGCTAAAATCTGTTTAAAAATGGGATCCCTTCTTTATATATCCCAATGTTTTGAGAGAATGTTCTTTATTTCTCTATAATTATCATTATATCTTGTAATAAATGTGGTCTCATATATTGAGTAACAAATAGGGCTCTTTTTGGTTTTAAAAAAAATCTTCTCTACTAAGAGAACGTGCTTTTAAAAAAAACGGATTCAATGAGTGCATCTGGATAGTGTTTTTCTTTAAATCTATTTATAAGAATCTGGCTTTGTGTGTCATATGTGGTAAGATCCGAATGCGTCTGAATTGGCTGTAAGGAATATTTAATTTCCAACTCGAATAATGATTGCTGTAAAAATCTAAAAAATTGTTGCTATCTACTGCCTTGAAAAAAGTACAAGATTGAATATGATTGTTTGCATCCCACATTAAAGAAACATCTAAAAAGTCTATATGGTCTTTTTGTACATTCCATCTAAAATGGATGCCCATATCATTCATATTGATCTCATGTTGAAAGTTTTCAAGGGATTCTAAAGTGCCCCTCCAAATAAATAGCAGATTGTCGATATAACAGCCATAGAAGACCAGATTTGACTCTCATCTCGTATTATATATATACCTGTTCTCAAATGAACCCATAAACAAGTTTGCAAAGCTGGGAGCAAATCTGGTCCCCATGGCCGTCCCCTTTATTTAAATATAGAAATTGTCAAGAAACTGAAAATAATTATGGGTCAATATAAAACCTATCAGTTCCAACAAATAATCTTTTTGTGTCACAGACATATAAGGGTCGTCACTCAAAAAAAAAGGGTTGTCTATTGAATTGAGACCTATATCATGTGTGATGTTAGAATACAGCGAACTAACATCACAAGACACCCAGTGAAAATTATCACCTTTTTCGATGTTAGAAAGCTTGAATAAGAGGTCTGTAGTGTCTTTAATGTATGATTGTAATTGTATAACATATCTTTGTAAATAAAAATCTATGTACAAAGACAAATTATCAGTTATACTGTTCATGCCAGCAATAATGGGTCTACCAGGGGGATTAGACATATTCTTGTGTATTTTAGGAAGATGGTAATAATAAGGAATGTTTGGATTTCTAGGAATCAGAAAACTTTTTTCTTTATTGTTAAGAATACCATTATTGCGACCATATGAGATCAATATGTTTAATTCCTTCATAAAGATGTTTGTGGGATCTTTGTCTAATTTTTTATAATAGTCCTAATATCCTCATAATTTTGAAGTACTATGCCTCCCCCCTTATTCGCCTGGCGGATGACAATAGTACTGTCATTTGCTAGACTAGAAAGTGCTTTCCTTTCATTGGGCCAAATGTTGTCCTGTTTTTTCTTTTTGTGGGGAAGTTTTTCAAAGTCTTCCATAACGAGACTTTGAAATAGATCAAGATAGGCCACATCCTCCTTCTTGGGATGAAAAAGAGATGGTGGAGCTAGATTAGTGTGTATAATACCTTCAAAAACTTGTTCAGACAAATCATCTGGATCAACATAAATGACAGGTGTATCTTTTTTAGCACTCATATTATCTGTAAAAAGGGGAGTTCCATTAATTTTTTTGTGTTTTTAATTGTTTGTTAGCAAAATAACGTTGTAAAGATATTTTTCTAGTGAATTTGTTGAGATCAACAAAAAGTTCAAACATTCTATGCGAATTAGAGGGACAAAAACTGAGCCCCTTCCCCAAAATTCTAATTTCATCATTGCTCAAAGTTTTGTTAGATAAATTAAATATTCCTGTGCTTAATTGTTGTAGCTTTTCTTCCTTGGAGGTAGTTCCCCTTCCCCTCCTTCCCCGTTTGTGTGTGTTCTCTTGTTTTGCCTTGTTGATAAGGGGTGTTTTGTCCTTCCCTTCTCCAAAGGGGAGCTAGTGGTATGTGTTCTTCTAAAAAAGAAGCAGAATTAGAAGGAACTGGGGAGCTCTGTACCGATGTCAATTCCCTATTATAACTAGAGTGTTCAGACATTCAAGGGGGTTCAGAGGGATAATCTCTAGAATGCTGTGGCCTCTGAGAATGCTCATTTCTGTGAGTGTATTGAATAGTTTGGACATGTTGGTGTTGTTTAAATTGTTCTCTAGAATGTTGATGTTGTTGGAATTGATCTCTATGATTGAAATTATTTTTGTTATGTTGCATATGCTTTTGATCTTGTAGGGCTGTATATCTATTAGTTAATGGGATACCATATTGTTTATTCTCATTCAATTCTCTTGAATCATTATGAGGAATATTCGTTCTATTATACCTATGTTGTGAATGATTATTATGATATCTAGAACCTGAATATAAAGATCTATTACAATTATCCTGATTCTTACGTTTATTTTTGTTGCTGTATTGAACCTTTGTCCAATGCAATTCTTTAGGTTCAACATTCTCAATTCTATTGTATGCATATACTATCCCTTTTACATAATCTTCTTCATCTCTCTCCCTTTTCTTATTTTTCCTAAGGATGATTTCATCTTGAAATTCATCTGTAGCTTTAATAGTTCTCTCATTTAATAGTTGATATTCAGAATGATCTTTATGATGTTCTAATAATTTCTGTGTGTCCTCAATTTTTTGAGCTATCTCTTCCACTAGTTTTTGTCTGTGGGTGATTAATATATCTATTAAATTAAAAGAACAATTATCAAGGTCTGTATACCATTTTGTTAGTAATGTTTCATCTTCCTTAAAAGAAAAGTTTTTGAGAATCCTTAAACCTCTGGGAATCTGTTTTTTATCCCTATAATTTTTGAGAGAATCCAGATCCCACCAGTGTCTATGTTCAGTTTGAATATATTCTTCTAATTGAGAAAAAAGTTGTTTAATGGACAAGACACTGGTGGAATCTGTATTGGAGTAATTAGAATTGGGCTGATAAACAGAACTTTTGTTAACCATTTCAGTGATAGATAACATAATATATAACAAACAGAAAAATAAATATAACAATATATTACTCAAATATTAGATTATAACTATACCAGAAAATACGTATCAGCAGTCCACATATGAATTATGTAGTCAGAATATGTGATCTATTCTGTTGCAAAAAGTCCCACAATACAAATTTTGATGATGGTGGTAAACCTTCAGGCTGCTCCTTTCAAAATCCAAAGATAGGAATAAACTGCAGAAATACAAGAAAAAAAGGGCGCCTCCTAGTGTAGCCAATAGATATATAGTTCAAACACTAATGATGGAATAATACTCACAAAGTGTGGTGGCAAAGATAATGCCAAGGATAGCAGTCTGGAAACTCAGCAGTGTCCCAGTAGACTGTGTACAGGCAAGGGCAGCTCCTCCTGAAATCTGTGGCAGATTCGGCAGTCTATAAAATGTATAGGAAAGAGGGCGACTCCTAGTGCAGACCAGTTAGATGTAAACAACCCCTTAGGCAGATCCCAAATAGATGGGTACTCACAATATAAAGCGCACATGATAGTGCAAGTTTCGCTTTCTGGGTATATTATGGTGTCCCAGTGCACATATGGATCATCCAATAAGTTTTCTCCAGTGGTAGATGCAAACAGCAGACGCAAAGATAGGAGACTCCAGGTGTAAGATAAAAAGACTTTATATAATACTAAAATATAAACAACATACAATGATAGCAAATGTTACAAGTAAAGTCAGTAAAAAACGCTACGCATTTCTCAGCGTTAACCACGCCGTTTCCTCAGGCTAGTGATACTGATTACAAACCGGAGTCTCCTTTTCAACAGCTTCAGACCAATGATTGTCAAATAAACACCCTTTGTTACAGGTGCTGTATAATTAACTCTGATACATAGATATAATACAAAACATGTTACAAATTAAAACAATGTTAATAAAAATGAATCATACAGATGTATTATTCTTATATCACAACACCCAATGGTGATCGCTGTATGACGAAAAAAATATAATAAAGGCTAACAGCGATGTTAGTTAAAACATATAATATAAGGATCTTATAGCTAAAACAAAAAATCTATATAACAACACTCAATAAGTGCTTCGTGTACTAAAATATCACCATATGTGACCGACATATGAGCAGAAAAAAATAAATATAAATAAGCCGCCTATAGATGGTTATTAAACCGTTCCGTGTGGTTGTTACTCAACAGAAAATGGGGGTGTGAAAGATGAGAACCTATGGTATCTCTCTATATAAATGTATACTTACCAAAGTACCTCCGTTATATGTGAGTGAAAAAAAGGATAACAAATTAAATTGGGATATAATAATATGTGTACCTATGTGAATCCTACTGAATTAAATAATGACATATATATGTAAAAATATAAGATCGATGAATACATGAGTGAAACTATATAATTAAATGTGATGAACAAGTGTGTGATATGTTCTAAATAAGTGTGTAATATAAGTGTCAGTGATCTACGTAACTAATGTTAATATGAAACAATATAAGCTTAAATAAGTGTAGATCCATAGCATGACAAAAATATATGTGATCGCTAAATAGAAAAGGGGTGTGATTGTGAGAACCAATGGGATCAGTCTGACGAATATGCTGTCAAATTCAATAATGGAAAATAAATATACAAAAAATAAGTAAAATGATCAATTCTATAATTGATAAATAATATATGAAAGCATATAATAACAGCTTTAGCAGAATTAATATAAATCTAATAACCTAAGTGCGTAACAATTGATAAGATAAAAGACAATAAAAAGTATATCACAAAAATGTGAATAATAAAAGAATATATGAAAATATATTTGAAATGATATATACCAATAGTCTATATGCATAATGTACTACAAATAAATAGAATGAAATAATATAATCACTAAATAAATGTGTAGACTCAAAATATTGAATATACAGCTACAGCTGAAAAGATGATATAATGTTGATAATGTGTATGTATATATGCAATGTAAACAGAATAAAAAACTAACGGCTAGATTTAGAGTTTTGCGTTAGAAGGGGTGCATTAGCTACGCATGCTTTTTTTCCCCCGCACCTTTTAAATACCGCTGGTATTTAGAGTTCACAGAATGGCTGCGTTAGGCTCCAAAAAGGGAGCGTAGAGCATAATTTACCGCCACTGCAACTCTAAATACCAGCGGTGCTTACGGACGCGGCCAGCTTCAAAAACGTGCTCGTGCACGATTCCCCCATAGGAAACAATGGGGCCATTTGAGCTGAAAAAAAACCTAACACCTGCAAAAAAGCAGCGTTCAGCTCCTAACGCAGCCCCATTGTTTCCTATGGGGAAACACTTCCTAAGTCTGCACCTAACACCCTAACATGAACCCCGAGTCTAAACACCCCTAACCTTACACTTATTAACCCCTAATCTGCCACCCCCGCTATCGCTGACCCCTGCATTATACTATTAACCCCTAATCTGCCGCTCAGTACACCGCCGCAACCTACGTTATCCCTATGTACCCCTAATATGCTGCCCCTAACACCGCCGACCCCTATATTATATTTATTAACCCCTAATCTGCTGCCCCCAACGTCACCTCCACCTACCTACAATTATTAACTCCTAATCTGACGACCGGACCTCACCGCTACTATAATAAAGTTATTAACCCCTAATCCGCCTCACTCCCGCCTCAATAACCCTATAATAAATAGTATTAACCCCTAATCTTCCCTCCCTAACATCACTGACACCTAACTTCAAGTATTAACCCCTAATCTGCCGACCGTACTTCACCGCTACTCTAATAAATGTATTAACCCCTAAAGCTAAGTCTAACCCTAACCCTAACACCCCCCTAAATTAAATATAATTTTTATCTAACGAAATAAATTATTATTAAATAAATTATTCCTATTTAAAGCTAAATACTTACCTGTAAAATAAACCCTAATATAGCTACAATGTAAATAATAATTATATTGCAGCTATTTTAGGATTAATATTTATTTTACAGGCAACTTTGTATTTATTTTAACCAGGTACAATAGCTATTAAAATAGTTAATAACTATTTAATAGCTACCTAGTTAAAATAATTACAAAATTACCTGTAAAATAAATCCTAACCTAAGTTACAATTAAACCTAACACTACACTATCAATAAATTAATTAAATAAAATACCTACAAATAAATACAATTAAATAAACTAACTAAAGTACAAAAAATAAAAAAAGAACTAAGTTACAAAAAATAAAAAAAGAACTAAGTTACAAAAAATAAAAAAATAATTTACAAACATTATAAAAATATTACAACAATTTTAAGCTAATTACACCTACTCTAAGCCCCCTAATAAAATAACAAAGCCCCCAAAAGTAAAAAAATGCCCTACCCTATTCTAAAATAAAAATTGTAAAGCTCTTTTACCTTACCAGCCCTTAAAAGGGCCTTTTGCGGGGCATGCCCCAAAGAAAACAGCTCTTTTGCATTTAAATAAACATACAATACCCCCCAACATTACAACCCACCACCCACATACCCCTAATCTAACCCAAACTCCCCTTAAATAAACCTAACACTAAGCCCCTGAAGATCTCCCTACCTTATCTTCACCACGCCGGGTATCACCGATCCGTCCAGAAGAGGCTCCGAAGTCTTCATCCAAGCCCAAGCTGGGGCTGAAGAGGTCCATCATCGGGCTGAAGAGGTCCATCATCCGGCTGAAGTCTTGATCCAAGCGGGGGCTGAAGAGGTCCATCATCCGGCTGAAGTCTTGATCCAAGCGGGGGCTGAAGAGGTCCATCATCCAGCTGAAGTCTTCTATCAAGCGGCATCTTCAATCTTCTTTCTTCCGGATCCATCTTCATCCCGCCGACGCGGAACATCCATCCTGGCCGACGACTTCCCGACGAATGACGGTTCCTTTAACCCCTTAATGACAACTGACGTACCAGGTACGTCATGCATTAACAAGCAGTTAATGACAATGGACGTACCTGGTACGTCAGTTGTCTAACAGAGTGCTGGAAGTGATCACAATCACTTCCAGCAGCTCTGAGGGTATTGCAGTGATGCCTCGATATGGAGGCATCCTGCAATACCCCTTTACAAGCCTCCGATGCAGAGAGAGCCACTCTGTGGCCCTCTCTGCACCGGTAGTGATGGTGCCGATGGTGCCTTTGTCCGGTGGGAGGAGGGAGCGTGTGCGCGCACGATGTGAGCGCACGTGCACGGGTGCGTGTGTGCACGTGCACGCATTAGCCACACTGACACCAATGAAGGAAGGGGGAAAAAAAAAAGTTAAAAAAAAAAGTTTTTTTTTTTTTTTTACATATAAAAGGATCTGGGAGGGGGAGGGGGTGGGGGTATTGTGGGGGGGCTGCTACACTACAGAAATAATTAAATATACAAATAAAATTTAAATAGTTTGGTTTGTGGGGCCAAACTGGGTACTGGCAGACAGCTGCCTGTACCCAAGATGGCGGTAAAATATTTTATAATTTTTATTTAAAAAAAAAAAAAAAAAAAAAACTCTTTTATTTAGTACTGGCAGACTTTCTGCCAGTTCTTAAGATGGCGGTAACAATTGTGGGGTGGGGGAGGGAAGAGAGCTGTTTGGGAGGGATCAGGGGGTGGGATGTGTCAGGTGGGAGGCTGATCTCTAAAATTAACCCTGCAAGCTCCCTACAAGCTACCTAATTTAACCCCTTCACTGCTGGGCATAATTCACGTGTGGTGCGCAGCAGCATTTAGCGGCCTTCTAATTACCAAAAAGCAACGCCAAAGCCATATAAGTCTGCTATTTCTGAACAAAGGGGATCCCAGAGAAGCTTTTAAAACAATTTCTGCCATAATAGCACAAGCTGTTTGTAAATAATTTCAGTGAGAAACCTAAAATTGTGAAAAATGTAAAGTTTTTTTTTTTTATTTGCTCGCATTTGGTGGTGAAATGGTGGCATAAAATATACCAAAATGGGCCTAGATCAATACTTGGGGTTGTCTACTACACTACACTAAAGCTAAAATTAACCCTACAAGCTCCCTAATTAACCCCTTCACTCCTGGGCATAAAACATGTGTGGTGCGCAGCGGCATTTAGCGGCCTTCTAATTACCAAAAAGCAACCACAAAGCCATATGAGTCTGTTATTTCTGAAAAAGGGGATCCCAGAGAAGCATTTACAACCATTTGTGCCATAATTGCAGAAGCTGTTTGTAAATAATTTCAGTGGGAAACCAAAAGTTTTTGACAAAATTTGTGAAAAAGTGAACTTTTTTTTTTTTAATCGCATTTGGCGGTGAAATGGTGGCATGAAATATACTAAAATGGGCCTAGCTCAATATTTTGGGATGTCTTCTAAAACAAAATATATACATGTCAAGGGATATTCAGGTATTCCTGACAGATATCAGGGTTCCAAAGTAACTAGCGCCCATTTTGAAAAAAAGTGGTTTGGAAATAGCAAAGTGCTACTTGTATTTAGTGCCCCATAAATTGCAATAAAAGCAAAGAACATGTAAACCTTGGGTATTTCTAAACTCAGGACAAAATTTATAAACTATTTAGCATGGGTGTTTTTTGGTGATTGTAGATGTTTAACAGATTTTGGGGGTCAAAGTTAGAAAAAGTGTGTTTTTTTCCATTTTTTACTCATATTTTATCATTTTTTTTAAGTAAATTATAAGATATGATGAAAATAATGGTATCTTTAGAAAGTCCATTTAATGACGAGAAAAACGGTATATAATATGTGTGGGTACAGTAAACGAGTAAGAGGAAAATTACAGCTAAACGCAAACACTGCAGAAATTTAAAAATAGCCATTGTCATTAAGGGTAAGAAAATTGAAAAATGGTCCGGTCATTAAGGGGTTAAGGGACGTCATCCAAGATGGCGTCCCTTGAATTCCGATTGGCTGATAGGATTCTATCAGCCAATCGGAATTAAGATAGGAAAATTCTGATTGGCTGATGGAATCAGTCAATCAGATTCAAGTTCAATTCAAGTTCAATCCGATTGGCTGATCCAATTAGCCAATCAGATTGAGCTTGCATTCTGTTGGCTGTTCCGATCAGCAAATAGAATGCGAGCTCAATCTGATTGGCTGATTAGATCAGCCAATCGGATTGAACTTGAATCTGATTGGCTGATTCCATTAGCCAATCAGAATTTTCCTATCTTAATTCCGATTGGCTGATAGAATCCTATCAGCCAATCGGAATTCGAGGGACGCCATCTTGGTTGACGTCCCTTAAAGGAACCGTCATTCGTCGGGAAGTCGTCGGCCAGGATGGATGTTCTGCGTCGGCGGGATGAAGATGGATCCGGAAGAAAGAAGATTGAAGATGCTGCTTGATAGAAGACTTCAGCCGGATGATGGACCTTTTCAGCCCCCGCTTGGATCAAGACTTCAGCCGGATGATGGACCTCTTCAGCCCGATGATGGACCTCTTCAGCCCCTGCTTGGGCTTGGATGAAGACTTCGGAGCCTCTTCTGGACGGATCGGTGATACCCGGCGTGGTGAAGATAAGGTAGGGAGATCTTCAGGGGCTTAGTGTTAGGTTTATTTAAGGGGGGTTTGGGTTAGATTAGGGGTATGTGGGTTGTAATGTTGGGGGGGGGGGTATTGTATGTTTGTTTATTTAAATGCAAAATAGCTGTTTTCTTTGGGGCATGCCCCGCAAAAGGCCCTTTTAAGGACTGGTAAGGTAAAAGAGCTTTACAATTTTTATTTTAGAATAGGGTAGGGCATTTTTTTATTTTGGGGGGCTTTGTTATTTTATTAGGGGGCTTAGAGTAGGTGTAATTAGCTTAAAATTGTTGTAATATTTTTATAATGTTTGTAAATTATTTTTTTATTTTTTGTACTTTAGCTAGTTTATTTAATTGTATTTATTTGTAGGTATTTTATTTAATTAATTTATTGATAGTGTAGTGTCAGGTTTAATTGCAGATAATTGTAGGTATTTTATTTAATTAATTTATTGATAGTGTAGTGTTAGGTTTAATTGTAACTTAGGTTAGGATTTATTTTACAGGTAATTTTGTTATTATTTTAACTAGCTAGCTATTAAATAGTTCTTAACTATTTAATAGCTATTGTACATGGTTAAAATAAATACAAAGTTGCCTGTAAAATAAATATAAATCGTAAAATAGCTACAATATACTTATTCGTTATATTGTAGCTATATTAGGTTTTATTTTACAGGTAAGTATTTAGCTTTAAATAGGAATAATTTATGTAATAATAAATAATTTATTTAGTTAAATAAAAATTATTATTATTTAATTTAGGGGGGTATTAGGGTTAGGGTTAGACTTAGCTTTAGGGGTTAATACATTTATTAGAGTAGCGGCGAGGTCCGGTCGGCAGATTAGGGGTTAATACTTGAAGTTAGGTGTCGGCGATGTTAGGGAGGGCAGATTAGGGGTTAATACTATTTATTATAGGGTTTTTGAGGCGGGAGTGAGGCGGATTAGGGGTTAATAACTTTATTATAGTAGCAGTGAGGTCCGGTCGGCAGATTAGGGGTTACTAATTGTAGGTAGGTGGCGGCGACGTTGGGGGGGCAGATTAGGGGTTAATAAATATAATATAGGGGTCGGCGGTGTTAGGGGCAGCAGATTAGGGGTACATAGGGATAACGTAGGTTACGGCGGTGTGCGGTCGGCAGATTAGGGGTTAAAAAAATTTATTAGAGTGGCGGCGATGTGGGGGGACCTCGGTTTAGGGGTGCATAGGTAGTTTATGGGTGTTAGCGTACTTTAGAGCACAGTTTTTAAGAGCCTTATGAACCGGTGTTAGCCCAAAAAGCTCTTAACTCCTGGCTTTTCTCTGCGGCTGGAGTCTTGTCGTTAGAGTTCTAACTCTCACTTCAGCCAAGACTCTAAATACCAGCGTTAGAAAGATCCCATTGAAAAGATAGGATACGCAAATGGCGTAGGGGGATCTGCGGTATGGATAAGTTGCGGCTGGAAAGTGAGCGTTAGACCCTTACCTACACGACTCTAAATACCAGCGGTAGCCCAAAACCAGTGTCATGATCCGGTGTACATGCGCTCAGGACACAGACCCTCGGGGCAGTGGTAGGGATTTGAAGACACCGACCCCTGACCCGGGGAAGAGTATCCTGGACGTGGATAGATGATATTCTGTGATTCATAGTTGCTAGAAGTTATTGTAGAATAAATGGAGAGTGCAACATTTGTATACAATATATTCTGAGTTCACTGTGACTTATAGTTAGTTAATAGAAGTAACTGCAGGATTCAATGAGAGAAAAATATAGCAATGTGGAATGTTCAGGCTTCAGAGTAATCTGGTAAAAGATTGACACTTAGATGCAAACTAAGGTTTGTTGCAGGTTCACAGTACATAATATTATATAAAGCTGTATGTCAGAGTTTATGCACAGCTGCACAGGTACTTAGACAAGCTGCAAGTTTAGGCATTAATTACTGTTTGTGCATTTAGATGCAAACTTGGTTTGTTGCAGGTTCACAGTACATATTATTATAAAGAGCTGTATGTCAGTAATTAGCAGAGCAGCACAGGTGAAAGTTAAGTTTAAGGCATCAATTACTGTTTGAACATATTTTGGAGAATCACATGAAAGCTTTTAATTGAACACATAGATGCAGAGTTCAGAATATGTTAACATATTTGCAGCAGGATATTTCAGCAATGACAACTTGTAGCAGATAAATAGTTATAAAGTTCTGAGTAAGATGCTGTTGTAATTAGAGAGTGATGATAACCAAAAGTATGCTTGATTTATAATAAAGTTCTGAGTTTGTTAAGTAGCAGTGTCCAGGAAACAGAAAATGGAATTATTTGGATACTTGCGATTTGATGATTTTAGGCATTGGAATAGAAAATGCTGTAGGTTGAAATAGTTGGTAAATTCATACAGGAAACAGTCACAGACCTCTGTTGTTCAGGATCACAACTTCAATGTTAATTCAAGGCACATTAGACCTGAGAAGGCTTAAAAAGAGGCTGAGGTAATCAGGTGCATGAATGATTAATCAGGCAGGCAGGCAAGCTGAATGTGAATACTGCCCAAATGCAGCAGTCAGAGAAGGATTTCTTAAAGGGATAGTGACATTAGGCTGAGATATGTTACAGATTCCCCTCCTTAAAGGCGACCTCCGGGCGCCCAATACAATCCAAAAGGAGAGAGAACAAAAATGACATGGAGTACCGGTAGTAGGTGTATGGAGGTAGCGAGTCCAATCGGAAATCAAGAAAGGAGGGTTGGAAATCTCTTGAAAAAGTTGAATGACGAAGTAAAGGCCATGTAATTCAGGTATCAAAAGATCTTGACAATGATGAGAGCAAAACTTGAAGTCAACTTTTTTGTAGTCATCGTGAGAATGCATGAACTTAACATACAATGAGCTTCCTACCACAGAATCATCCTGAGGGTAGATAGGCGGATGTTCTTCATGATAGATGACCATGTACATAGCCAATGAAAAGGCAGCCAGTCCTAGAGAAATGAATAGGCTTTCCTCAGCTTCAGAAATAGAGATGCAGCATTCTGGATTGATAACCAGGTTAAGCACCTTTGGGTCAGAGATTTGAGTATCCTCAGAATTAACCTCTTGGCTGAGGATTAGATATACTCCAAAAGAAAAAGCTATAGCCACTTCTAACGCAATAGCAGGGCTTTCTTCAAAATAGGAGATAGGAGTGTAGAGTGCAAGATTTGTCCAGTTCTTGCCATCTTCTAATTCAATATGAAATGTCTCCTTACTGGATTCAGAATCAAAAGTGTTCTCACTAAGAACAGGTATATGAATGTCCACACCAGGGCAAGGTTCAGGAATACCCACATCTGGGCAAGGTTCAGTCATATCCTCAGTAGGATCAGGTGAAGGAATGCCCATGCCAGGGCAAGGTTCAACTATAGAGAAAGAAAAAGAACCCACTTTAGAGCCAGGAACCATACTCTCTTCTGAGCAGAGGGCAAGGCTTTCTTCAGGGTTCATAAACGAAGAAATAACAAAACCCACTTTAGAGCCAAGAACCTTACTCGCTTCTGAGTAGAGGGCATGGCTATCTTCAGGATCAAGTATTATTACACCCATTTCTGGGTTAAACAAAGGAATACCCATACCAGGGTTAAAAACAGGAGAGTCCACCTTGATGTCAGGTTTAGTAGTATAATCATGGAAAACAGGAACAGGAATGGGCACTGGGGAATCTTCTTGAAGAACTTTTGTACAAGTTTCAGGTTCAAGAATGTCCACTTGCGAACTTGGTTTAAAGTTGTCCTCACAGGATTCAGTATCAGGAATTCCTGTACAGGAAACTGATGTAGTAGAAAATGTAGGTTGATGCAAAGTATCTCCCAAGGTAAACAATTTCTTAGATGCAGTAACAGAAGAATTTTGAGAAGGTGAAGTGTACTGAAATATGCCACACTCAGGTAGATGCGGAGGAATTGTGACACAAGATTCTGACTGAGAAGTTATCTGGAGTTCAGCAGGCATGCTTAATTGAGTTTTAATATCAGAGCTAAATTCTCCAGGGATTATCTCTGGTAAACTGAAAGGTTGTATATCTGGAACAGAATTATCTTTTGCTTCTAGCACAGGGTTTACAGGTATTGAGGCAGCATGAGAGGGATGCAAGTAATCAATAGTTGGAAACAGTTTTTGTAGTTGTTGTAGAGTCTGAGAAGAGATACCATTAGATGCTTTAAGAAGAGACTGATAGTGACTATAGACATCATCCAGCTCGGTGTTGACAGTGTCAGGAGGCAAGACGAGGGTCTGGTACAACAGAATCTAAAACAGGGGAATCAGGCTGAGTTTCCTCTTTGCACTTCTGATTTTCTGTGGGCAGAAGGATTTTCTTCTTCTTCTTCTTCTTCTTAGAGAGCTTAGATTTCTTCCCAGTATGAGGCTTCTTAGGTTGCTGCCATTGTGGCTTGTAGTAAGGTTGAGAACAGAAATCCTCTTCATCACTGGATGCATAATTCTGATGTGATAAATCAGCATAGTACTTGAGGGGACATTTACTCCTAACAGCAGTCTGTAAACCAGATGTCCTTTCTTCCAGCTCTGAATCTGTCCAATCTAACGAATCCATGGTAATATCAGAAATAGGAAGATCAGTATTTCCATGAGAGGTTTCATGATGGGAGCTGTCTGTATCTTCCATATTGTAAATATAACAACCAAGGATGTCATTATAGCCAATAGGTTGAGGTTTTGTCTGAGTTTGTGGCAAATTAAAGTTGCGCTCATACCAGTCTAATGCCAGTTCAGCTGGATCTGTGAAGTTATCCTCCATGTTGACATATTCAGACTCAGAATCAGTATCACCAGGATAGGAATTACAAACAGGAGGAGTAGATGGTTTTCTGGAACAGTAGTCCTGTCTCTTTAAATCCTTAAAGGTCTGATTTTTTTCTGCTGAATCTATGAATGCATCCTCTTCAGTTACATAGTCAGACTCAGAATCAGTTTCACCAAAATGGAAATCACGAACATGAGGAACAGATGAAATCCTAGAATAGTGGTTCTGTCTCTTTAAATCTTTGAAAGCCTGAATTTTTTCTGCTGAAGCTATGGTTAAATCCTCTTCATTTTCATAGTCAGTTTCAGGATCAGTTTCACCAAAATGGTAAGCACGAAATTGAGGAACAGATGACATTTTAGAAAAGTGGTTCTGTCTCTTTAAATCTTTAAAAATCTGAATTTTTTCTGCTGAAGCTATGGTTAAATCCTCTTCATTGTCATAGTCAGATTCAGGATCAGTTTCACCAAAATGGTAACCACGAACTTGAGTAGAGGATTGTCTAGAATGGGAGTACTGTGTCTTTAAATTTTTTAAAGTTTGAAAATCTTCTGTTTTTCCTTTAGGGATTGCTTGGGTCTGAGTTATGTTGTAATTTTTTATTTTCCTTTGAGGGTCGGTGCATCCACTACCACTGCGGATCCCTTTTTTAGGCATTAACATTTTGTCATGATCCGGTGTACATGCGCTCAGGACACAGACCCTCGGGGCAGTGGTAGGGATTTGAAGACACCGACCCCTGACCCGGGGAAGAGTATCCTGGACGTGGATAGATGATATTCTGTGATTCATAGTTGCTAGAAGTTATTGTAGAATAAATGGAGAGTGCAACATTTGTATACAATATATTCTGAGTTCATTGTGACTTATAGTTAGTTAATAGAAGTAACTGCAGGATTCAATGAGAGAAAAATATAGCAATGTGGAATGTTCAGGCTTCAGAGTAATCTGGTAAAAGATTGACACTTAGATGCAAACTAAGGTTTGTTGCAGGTTCACAGTACATAATATTATATAAAGCTGTATGTCAGAGTTAAGCACAGCTGCACAGGTACTTAGACAAGCTGCAAGTTTAGGCATTAATTACTGTTTGTGCATTTAGATGCAAACTTGGTTTGTTGCAGGTTCACAGTACATATTATTATAAAGAGCTGTATGTCAGTAATTAGCAGAGCAGCACAGGTGAAAGTTAAGTTTAAGGCATCAATTACTGTTTGAACATATTTTGGAGAATCACATGAAAGCTTTTAATTGAACACATAGATGCAGAGTTCAGAATATGTTAACATATTTGCAGCAGGATATTTCAGCAATGACAACTTGTAGCAGAGAAATAGTTATAAAGTTCTGAGTAAGATGCTGTTGTAATTAGAGAGTGATGATAACCAAAAGTATGCTTGATTTATAATAAAGTGCTGAGTTTGTTAAGTAGCAGTCTCCAGGAAACAGAAAATGGAATTATTTGGATACTTGTGATTTGATGATTTTAGGCATTGGAATAGAAAATGCTGTAGGTTGAAATAGTTGGTAAATTCATACAGGAACAGACCTCTGTTGTTCAGGATCACAACTTCAATGTTAATGCAAGGCACATTAGACCTGAGAAGGCTTAAAAAGAGGCTGAGGTAATCAGGTGCATGAATGATTAATCAGGCAGGCAAGCTGAATGTGAATACTGCCCAAATGCAGCAGTCAGAGAAGGATTTCTTAAAGGGATAGTGACATTAGGCTGAGATATGTTACAACCAGCGTTAGTAGCCCCTAACGCTGGTTTTGACGGCTAATGCAAAACTCTAAATCTAGGCGTAAAACTGCTATTAGTGATGTGCCAATATATAAACGTGCTAAATAAAAACTAAAATAATAATAACTATGTATAAGATAGTGTAATATATTGATATATATATATATATATATATATATATATATATATATATATATATATATATATGACTATGTATGGGATAATGTAATATAATTGGGCAAAAAATATATATATAAACCTCATAAAAATGCCGCAGTGTCTATGACTTCATTCAAGCCATCAGGATACAATGACCCAAATTTATATATCCAGTAAGTTTCTCGCTGGCGGAGCTTAGACATTCTATTTTGTGTTTGATAAAAGGGATGCTTTCTAATGGTGTAATTTTCATTAGACACTTATTGGTGCCATGTACTGCAGTATGATGTTTAGAGGTGCTGTATTTATCTAAACCTCTCAGAATGCATCTCAAATGTTCTGACCATCTCTGTCTCACTTTCCTACAGGTACGGCCTATATATTGTAGGCCACATAAACACATAATACAATAAACTATGTAGATGGAATTACAAATCATTCTTTGTTTTAATTCAAAAGTTTCTCCAGTGCTATTAGATGTAACAATTTTGACACCATTAGTGATATATTTACACATATGGCATCTAATATTGTTGCATCTATATGACCCTACTTGAGATTCATCCATACAAGTGAAGTTGAATCTAGAGCTTATTTTATTTAAAGATGAACCTCGTTTACTCATCACTACCTTACTTGGTGCCAGTGAGCTGCTGGTGCAATGCTGAATACGGAGCGTATTGCTCTCCGTATTCAGCGAGTTCTGTCGGACCTGATCCGCACTGTTGGATCAGGTCCGACAGACTTTGTTAAATAGAGGCCATTGTCTTAAGATTGCTGTGGAGCCTGTACACTATTAAAAAGGATCATTTGTAACATCGTACTCTATCCCCATATACAACCACCAGCACAATTAAAAGCTGGGGATCGAACACTGTGGAGTTCACACATATCTTGATGTAATAAACTATATGTTACAACCCACCTGGGTTCTTGTGGTGATGTTGGAACCCAGTTGCAGTGGAACAGCACTCTTACAGTCACGACCCTTAGGATTAACTGGAAATGAATACAGGTTCCTGAAGGGTCTGTGGTGGCATGAAGGCCTTTTAATAGGTTAGCAGCAAGAAGAGGGATGCAGTAAGGGCAGAGGCAGAGACGTAGTCAGACAATCCAAAGTCAGGGCAGGCAGCAGACAAGAATAGTAGAGACACAATCCGAAATCAAGAACCAGGAAATCTATACGAAGAAATCAGGAGGTAATAACAGGGCACAGGTTAATATGCTAGAAAGGGACACCAGAATTAAGGAAAAAATAAACAAGCACTGATTGGGGGGCATGCTGAGAATATATAGGGAAACTAGATCACGTGACAGGCCACCTGCCACTAGTAGGTGGAGACAGGGTCAATAAGAGGGGGTCAGAGACTCAGTGCCAATTTGGTTTACCTTAGAGTCCCTGGCCTGCCCTCCTCCACCAGGCCCACACCCCTCCTCTCCTCCTGTGCTCAAACAGCCGCATGGCGGCTGTAATCTGGCCGCAACGTCATGTCCGCTGCGGTCCTCTGCTGCGATAAGGACAGGGCAGGGAGAGGAAACCCAGGAAGTGGAGACCGCTGCCTCACAACCTCTAGGATGCTGCCGGAGCCCGGGAGCGGGTAAGTGTCTGGTTGTGCCGTGACACCATATGGGCATTTCATAAGCGCTTTAACCAAGGTACATTTCCTTTTTTATACAAGTCCACTTGATACATTTTGATCTTTTATATTGATATACATTACAGTTACATGTATCTCAGATTCAAACGCAAACTGTCATATTTTCCCATTGAAGGATTGAGAGTAACGTGTTGTGACGTATCTTAAAGGGCCACTGTAAGTAAATATTTTCTATGCCTGTTACTAACTAACTACCCCAAATACACTTTTTATCAATAGCATTTCATTAACATATCTCTACCGTATATCAGAAATCTTGTGTGCAAATTTAATTGTTTTCCAAACCCACTCCCTGGGTATCCTTTGCTCTGTACCAATCCGTTTACAATACCTAGGTTTCAAAATGGCACTTTAAACACAAAGTTATTGGTTTAAGAATTTTGAACATGCAGTGCTGAAAATAGTGGGCAGGATAACGTGACATCATCGGCGAATAAAATATATAACTTTTAGAACGTTATGAAACTTCGTTTTGGAGAAAATATAGGTCAGTAGGTTTTAATTAATGTTTATTAACTTTAATATGTTAGTTGTTTAGCTTAAAAATTATAACAGAAAGTAATCCTTTAACAGCAGAAACCTCTGGGACAGATTCTGATAGAACTCTTTCCTTTTTAGAACGTATTTTGAGATCTGCATTTTGATATTTATATATTTTTATAATGAATATTGGTGTTTTATCTTAGTGACACCGGTGTCATTATACATATTTTTATTTTTTGCCATTGTGCACAATATTGTAGATTAACAGAATTGTATCTACATTTTATCTGTTAACAAATATTTAGATATAACATACGTTATTTTATTCATAACAATAGCTCTGATCAGCTTTTTTAGCGCAAAATATTATTTTTCTTAGTGTACATTGTTATCACTACTTTGGGAGTGCTGTGAGTTGAGGCAGTTTTTGCAGTATTAGAACAAAAACGAACTGGGGGGGGGAGACATACATTTTACTTTTTTTATAGCAACACATGGCAGCCCTCTCTGGAAAACAAAGGGTTACAGTAAAATTGAATCTACTTCGGATTCTTATAAAGCTGATGTAGTGTGGTTGGCTACATCACAGCACTGCTAGGTTTTTGTATGTTAATGAGCTGTAGACACTGCTGGTAAGCGTCAGATTCAAATGGAAGCATTGTTTATTATTTTTTTGCACAAATTACATCAGTTATGAATTCAGCATCAGATTTTGACAACCTAAGAGCTTTAGGATTCAAAATGAGTTTTAGTGACTTTCACGTGTTTTACTCTTGTTCTATGACGCACAGCCCAAGCATACTGATATTTATAACCTTGGTCAAGCTCATAGAAACGTGTATAATAAAAGACATCAAACACCTCATTTATGTAAAAAATGTGCTTTGTCCAACACTCCCAGAAAATGAAGGGCTAGTTTATGATTGAAGGAGCAGTTTGCAGCTTGCGTTCAAACCGCTAGAAGTAATTTTTTGTGCTCAGAGATTTGCACTTGTAGTTAAAAGTAAAATGTTTTTGCTCTCGTGTTAGCAAAATTAGCTGTAAAAAATAGACTTTGAGAAATGGCAAACGCAAAATCACATTCTTCTATAGACTTCAATGGAGCAGAAAAAGGTGGTGGGGGGGAACACCCACAAGTCGCATAAACACAGTTTATGGTTATTTAAAAGCGCAACATAAGAAGATAATATTGCATATTTCATTATCCAGTTACCAACTTACAAGGTGTCCCAATATTGCCTGCTACAGTTCTTTGCCTTTATGGGCTGAATCATTCCTGCTTTTTCTCTTCATAATAGAATGACTCCCTGGCTTTATATACACAACTCCATTACACTGTCATGAGTACACCTGACCTTCGCTGGAGTACTTACTCAGG